>NC_056743.1:522735533-523010533 GCF_019279795.1 Protopterus annectens
TGTGGCTGTGTTGAGATCATAGGTTTTTTAGGTACCACTGAAGTTTCCTCATATGCAACTTTGCACATGGGATTAGAAGAATGTAAGATGCCATGAAGCCCAGAGCCTGCAGGATTTTCCTTGCAGTTAGCCTGGTACAATTTGCTAGTAATTGAAGTACTGAGTTAGTTGCCCCTGTTTTTCTGGCGTAGGATAGGCCATCTGGGTGTTTGTGTCCAAGTTGGCACCCAGGAAAGTTATTTTCCGAGATGGTGTTAGCCTGGATTTCTCACTGTTGACTGTGTATCCCAGAGAATTCAATAACCGTGTTACATAAGCCAGATGTTCCAGAAGTATGTGTTTGCTGTCCGCTTGGATCAGGCAATCGTCCAAATAAGGATAAATTTGTATCCCTTGAAGTCTGCAGTAGGCAATTACTGATGCCAGGCATTTCGTGAATACTCTGGACGCAGTAGATAAGCCAAAGGGCAATGCAGAGAATTGATAGTGGATTGAACCTGCAAGAAATCTGAGGTATCTTCTGCAGCTTTGTCCGATTGGGACATGCAGGTATGCCTCCTTGAGGTCCAATGTTACCAGCCAAAACTCCTTGCCCAGCATGGGAAGCTGCTGCTGTAAGGTGAGCATCTTGAATTTTGGTACGAGTAGAAATGTGTTTAGGATGGATAAGTCCAAAATGGGTCTCCAGTCGGTTCCTTTCCTTGGTACCAGGAATAGTCTGGAATAAAAACCTTGACCTTGTTCGTGAGTAGGTACCTCTTGAATAGCTTTCATGTCCATGAGCTTTGAAATTTGTATTTGAGCCTCTGCCCTTTGATTGTGTGGCAGGTTCGGCATGCCTCTCATTTTTGGAAGAGTGTGAAAATGAAATCTGTAGCCTCTGTTTATAATGTCCAGGATCCATTTGTCTGTTGTGATAATATGCCAATTTCTTGTAAATAATGCCAACTTTCCTCCCAAGGGTGCTGCCAGCTGAGACTTGCTTGGCATGAAAAGGGGGAAGTCATTGGGTTTGTTGCCTGTATTGTTGTGCACTGTCTTCGCCACCTCTTGGTGCTGGAGTTTGCCATTGTCTGCCTCTATATGATCCTTGAGATTGTCCTCTGCCCCTTGTGCGCCTCTATCTACCTCTTTGGGGCTTGTCCGTGGCTGGAAAGGACCAGTTTTTTGAAGGCCAATTTCTGCTAAAACGTGGTGGTTGAACCTGTAGAAAAGCTTTGACAGTTTGCATAGATTTAGCTTTTTCTTGCATTTTCCGTAGTATCTCCTCAGCATTAGTACCAAATAATACATCATTTTGTAAAGGAGCATCTAGTAGTTTAGCTTTAACATGATCAGGCAAGGTTTGTTCCCTAAGCCAGGCATGCTTACGAATGACTGATCCTGTAACAGCAGCTCTACTTGAGGCCTCTAGAGCATCATAGCCACATTGTAAGGTGTGTGCACCCACTTGTTCTGCACTATGCATCATATCCTGCAACTCCTTCAAATCTGGTTGTTCAGGTTGTGACATTTTATTCCTTAATTGTGATAACAGAAACTGCTGATATTTAAGCATATAGAACTGACAATTTAAGGCCCTCATGGCTAGAGTGGCCGAGGTATATACCTTTTTTCCCCACCTTTCTAAGGATCTAGAATCTCTTTCGGATGGTAGTGGATTCTTAGCAGTACAGGCCTTCATTCCCTTGGGGCCTTGAGAAATGGTTTCAGGGTCAGCATTATGGCTTTTGTAAAGAAATTGGTGAGAGTTAGGAACTCTGTAGTACCTATCAGGCTTGACTGGGGCAGGAGGCAGGGAATCCGGATTAAGGCAAGCCTCCGAGTAAACATCAAGTATGTCCAAGACAGGAGGTATCGCCAGAGGTCTGTGCTGAGGTAGCAAAATAAATTCCCCAAGTCTTTTCTTGGAACCAGAAAAGTCTTGGCCTTCCCAATGGAAGTGTTCCCTCAAGGTATGCAAGGTTTCCCCAAAAGAAAAATCCTCTGGGGGAGATGCAGAAGGAATGGACTGCTCTGCATCAGAATCTTCAAAAGGGGAGTACGAGTGTTCCTCTTCATCAGAATGTTCTGAAATAATGGAGCCCTGGTCAGAAGAGGGAGAATCTTCCTCCACTCTGGATCTCTTGTCCGGAGGGGGTTGGGAACCCCTGGTGAGTAATTAAATCCTCAGCCATTTTTAGCATCTGCTTCCTAGGCATGGGGCCTGGAGATGGGCCCTGTGCAACAGGCCTCTTGGAATGCATGGCTGATTTGGACTTAGTAAAGGCCTTTATGGAAAAGGAAGATGAGGGTCTAAAGACACCATGGGTGGAAGTGGACCTGTCCACATTAGGAGGCTCAACACTCACAGTGGCTTCGGTAGCTGTAGTCTGGGTATGGGCCGAGGCACCTGCGATCTCGGTTACAGAAGACACCGCCAGAGAAGTGTCGTTGGTAGTCAGGGGCTGCGTAGGTGCCTCGCTGAGAACCGGACCACGTGTAGCCGGTTTTGGCGTGGTGTCGGTGGAGACCGCGGACCTCGCTTGTCAGTCTTTGTCCTTGTTTTTTGGACAAACCGGTAGTCGGAGTCTCAGATGACATTTTATAATCAAATGTTTTACCAAAAAAGTGCTGGGTGAACTCCGCCCGACGCTTAATAGTGCGTTTATTGAAAGTAGCGCAAAAGCGACAGCCCGAGACGTCGTGGTCTGGGCCTAAACAAGGTATGCAGAGGGAATGGAAATCCTTATGCGGTATTTGCTTCCCACAAGAAATACAATTGTTAACTTTGTCTGACATCGGTCTGAGGCAAGAAAAGTTTCCCCAACGGGGTACTTAGCTTTAAAGAAGACTTCGGTTTCCAAATTTTCGCAATTTCAGGAGCTGGCCGACCGGCACTTGCAAACTGCTTCTGCTTCGGGCACCGTGCGGCAAAAAAGACTGAAGAAAATGGCGTCGGCTGTGTCTTATATACCCCTGTCGCACTGACGTCAGGAAAGAAAGCGACAACAACCGACGCCGGACCTAGACTTTGGAATTCGGCCGACCGAGGACCCGCCTGACGGCAGAGAACCCATCTGTAATTATTCAGCTGTATGCACGAAGGCACCATGGGGGGAGGAGCCGAAGGAGCCGATTGTGGGTCCGACCCAGGAGTCAATACGCTCCTCATGACCTCGAAGGTACCCCTATCAGGCAGAGAGGAAGGTCCCTGCTCCGAAGAGATGAGAACCCCCCCCCGGCACCGAGAGTGATGGCTCCGAGGCCGATGTCATTACTGAGCTCACCTGCGCCAAGGCACCGAGAGGGAGAACGGGGTCGGACAAGGGTCCGATGCCACTCGCCCCCTCGGAGCAGACGAGGGAGTCTCGGCTCCCGGATCCCTCCACGGACGGAACCAATGAAGAGATCAGAGCCGAAAGAGCCGAAATGTGTGGTATCGGCTCCGACGTACCAACGATTTGAGCCCCAACAAGCTCCGGCTCCGAACATAATGGAAGATTCGGAGGAGGAATTGTTGAAGATGCAGGGATAGCCGCAGTCTGTTGAGAAGGGCTAGTCAATATTTGGGCAAGTGCCTGCGACTTAAGGAGTCTACTGACCACCCTCGTGAGGTTGTGATCAGACAGCCTGGAAGACCGAGAGGAATGTGACCTATGGCTCCGCACAGACTGTAGTAACGGAGATCTCGGAGCCGAACGAACAGACTCCAAAGAGGGAGATCTCAAGTGTTTTCGGCTCAGAGAAGGCTCCAACACTACAACAGGAGCCAACTGAGATCTCAAAGTGTCGGTTCCAGCTGGAACCGACGAAGAGGCAGTAGCTCCGCTTGGCGAAGGCTCCGAACAGGGAGCCGACGGTTTGGCGGGCTTGGAGGGTTTACCCGACGAAGGCTTCATCGGGGACCCTTCAGGCTTAAGTAAGCCCTTCAAAATAAGTTTGTTCCTATGCTAATGCAGGACTCTCAGACTGAAGGCATGACAGACGGAACAAGAGTCCTGCAGGTGTAGGGGGCCCTAACAATATACACAAGAAGTGTGACCGTCTGTCAGAGACATCTTCTGACAGCAAGAGTCACACTTCTTGAAACCGGAGACCTTAGTATCCTTAGACATAATGACACTAACAGGGTACCAAGGAAATAAGTAACCAGTGCCTAACACAACACACACACACACGCACTAGAACACTACAATAATATAGAAGTAATAAGAGTAATAATACTGCTATAACAATATACAGTTAACAAGACTAGTAGAAATATAAATATATATGAGAAAAAACTAACTCTACCCTAAAGGGTGGGGGCGGGGGGGAGAAACTCTGAAAACTACTAGCAAAGAGAGTTTCTAAACGGGATTTCTCAAGGGATCAGAACGGGGACACTAAGAGAAATATATCTAACAAGAAATAGCTATTTATATATAAATAAACTTAGTAAAGTTTTATACGACCTGGAGCCGGTAAAAACGCAACCTCGTAGCTGAAGCGGCAAACGAGATCTGGGTATTGGACACCTAGCATTGTGGGATATAGGGAGGGCCTCGAGCCGGTAAATAGCTCTCGAGCTTTGGTACAGGCAGAGTCCGAACCCATCCAGCAAGAATGAAGGCGAGATTGACAACTTAACATTTAATGTTTCCAGGCTGTGGCAATGTTGAGTCCAAACACTTTTTAGATACCATTATAGCTTCCTCATATGCACTCTTGCATATGGAATTAGCAGAATGCAGGATGCCATGAAGCCCAAAGCCTGCAGAATTTTTCTTGCAGGTAACTGGGTTTTTGTTGCCATCTTTTCAAAGAAAGAAGTCAGTTGCCTTTGTTTGTCTGGCGTGAGATAAACCATCTGGGCAGTTATATTTAAGCTTGCACCAGGAATATTATTCTCTTGAGAGGGTACTAGTTTTGATTTCTTTTCATTTACTGTGTACCCTAGGCAAATTAGTAATCTTTTTACAAATGTCAGATGCTTTAGTAGAATGTCCTTGCTCTCTGCTTAAATACGGCAGTCGTCAAAGTAGGGATATATTTGAATTCCTCTTTGTCTGCAGAATCCAATTACTGGTGCCAGGCATTTTCTCAAGACCCTGGGCACAGTAGATAAGCCAAAGGGCAGTGCAGAGAATTGGTAGTGCATTGAGCCAGCCATGAATCTGAAGTATCTTCTGCAAGATTGTCTGATTGGGACATGCAGGTATGCCTCTGACGTCCAAAGTTACGAGACATGCCTTCTTGCCCAGCATGGGCAGAAGCTGCTGCAGTGTCACCATTTTGAATTTTGGAACGTCCAGAAAAGTATTTAGAATAGACAGGTCCAGTATTGGTCTCCATGCTTTGTCCTTTCTGGGTACCAAGAAAAGCCTTGAGTAAAATCCTTGTCCCTGCTCTTGCTGTGGTAATCGCTGATAGCCCTCATGTCCATGAGAGATGAAATTTGCTTTTGTGCCTCTGCCCATTGATTGTGTGGCAGGGTCTGGCATACCTTTTGCCTTTGGAAGGGTGTGAAAGTGAAACCTGTAGCCCTGAGAAACAATATTCAGTACCCATTTGTCCTGGGTGATCATGTGCCAATTTTGTGAAAAAAGTGCTTGCTTTCCCCCCCTAAAGGTGCTGGCAAAAGATAAGTGCTTGGCATTGGCAGTGGGAAGTCATTGGGACTGTTTCCTATGTGGTTGTGATTTGTCTTCTCCGCTTTTGGAGGTAGAAGCACCCCATTGTTTAGACCTGTATGAGCCTTGGGGCTGAGATCTGCCTCTAGGGCGTTTGTATCTGCCTCTTTGTGGCCTGTCTGACACTAGAAACAGTTTTTATAAGGCCAGTTCCTCCTAACTCTGGGTGGCTGAACCTGCAAGAAATCCTTTACTGTTTGCATAGATTTAGCTTTATCCTCCGTTTTCTTTAATACCTCTTCTGCCTTAACACCAATCATGCTGTAATGGAGCATCCAATAATTTTGCTTCAACATGATCAGGCAGATTCTGTTCCTTTAACCAAGCATGCCTTCGAATGACGGAGCCTGTAACAGCGTCCCTGCAAGAGGCCTCTAGTGAATCAAAACCACATTGCAAAGTATGCTTTCCCACTTGTTCAGCTGCATGCAATAAATCCTTCATTTTCTTGTTTTTAGGACATTCAGAATTTGTCAGCATTTTCTGTTTTAGCAGAGACATTAGATATTGCTGATATTTAAGCATATGAAACTGGCAACTTAAAGCCCTTACAGCCAAGGTAGCAGAGGTGTAAACTTTTTTCCCCCATATGTCCAGTGCTCTAGAATCCCTATCAGATGTGACAGGGTTTTTTGCAGTGGAAGCCTCAACCCATTTGGGACCCTGAGATATAGTTTCTGGGTCAGCAGCGGGGTTTCTATATAGAAATTTGTGTGAATCTGGAACCCTGTAGTACCTATCTGGCTTAACCGGTGCAGGGGGTAAAGAGTTGGAGACAGACTGGACTCTGAAAATACATCTACAATGTCTAGTACAGGTGGAATAGCAAGAGGTCTGTGTTGAGGAAATAAAAGAAAATCTCTGAGCCTTTTCTTAGATTCTGAATAATCTTGGCTCTCCCAGTGGAAATGCTCCCTCATGGTGTGCAGGGTTTCCCCAAAAGAATAGTCCTCAGGAGGAGAGGCTGAAGGGATAAATTCTTCAGCATCAGAGTCCTCATAGGGAGGAATAGAGTATCCCTGTCCTGAAGAGGAGCCAGATGAAATGGAAACCTGATCAGAGGAATCATATTCAGCGTCTTGCCTAGGCCTTATATCAGGAGGGGGATGGGAACCCCTGATCAAAGTAATTACTCCTTCGGCCATTTTGAACACCTGTTTGTTAGGCATGGAAGTCTGTCCAGGAGAATGCTGTACTTGTTTGTCTTTAAAGCTGTTTTAGTCTTTGTTTTGGATGCTGAGGTTGGCTTGATATAAAGCTGTGTAAGTCTGAAAACACCCTCAGAAGCCGATGCCTGCTCAGCGGCTAAGGACCCATCTGAGGGATTACTTTCCGAAGGCCCAATACCTTGAGTATCCAGAGGCCTAGTTGTCTCCACGTGGGAGTCTGAGGCGGCCTGTGGCTCTGAGGTAGCGGGTGTCAGGGCCAGCGAAAGTGCCTCACTGAGAACCGCGACCTGCCTAGTGGAGGCTTTGTCATTGGTTTTGGACCTCGGATGCCTGTCCTTTTCTTTTTCCTTGTGCTTTTTATGAACTCCAGTCGTTGGCTGTTCCAACAGCATTACATTGTTAAACCTTTGGCCAAAGTAATGAAATGCAAAATTGTACCGACGCTTAATAGTGCGTTGGTTAAATCTAGCACAAAACCGACAACTAGCAACGTCGTGGTCAGGGCCTAGGCAAGGAATACAGTAAGAATTAAAATCCTTACGGGGTATTTGCTTCCCACAAGAAATACAATTGTTAACTTTTTCTGAGATCGGTCTGGAGAAAGAAAAATTTTCCCCAACGGGGTACTTAGCTTTATTGAAGACTTCGGATCTGAAATTCAATTTCGAAAATCTCAGGAGTTGGCCGACTGGCACTTGCAAACTGCTTTTGCTTCGGGCACCGCGCGGCAAGAAAGACTGGAGAAAATGGCGTCGGCTGCATCTTGTATACCCCTGGCGCACTGACGTCAGGGAAGACGCGACAGCAACCAACGCCGGACCAGAACTTTGGAATTCAGGCCGACTGCGGGTAGCCTGCAAGCAGGACAACCCAAGTGTAATGACTGCAACAGTGAAACACGATGAACATTGTCTTTTCTGGGTACCAGGAAAAGTCCCGAGAAGAAACCTTGTCCCTTTTCCTCTTCTGGTACCAATGGAATAGCCCCTATGCTTAAGAGAGAGAGTACTTGCTTTTGGGCCTCTGCCCACTGATTTGAAGGTAGATCTGGCAAACCGCTTTGAGTTGGTAACGTCTGGAAGTGAAATCTGTATCCTTGGGACACTACATCTAAAACCCATTTGTCCTGGGTAATGAGACCCCAACTCTTTACATGAAGTGCAATCTTTCCCCCCAAAGGGGCAGTCAGTTGAGAAGTGCTTGGAAGTTTTACAAAAGAAGTCATTGAGACAGTTTACCATAGGGGGGAGCTTTATTACTCCCAGATTTGGAAGTGGTGGCCCCCGATTGCTTAGTCCTGTGCATCCCCTAGGACTGAAGCCTGGGTGCTCTGCTGGATCTGGGTTTGGATTGAGAAGGTCTGGAAGAGGCAGGAAAGGACCAATTCATAGAGAGCCAATGCCTACTAAATCTTGGAGGTTATACTTGTAAGAAATCTTTAACAGTTTGCATAGATTTAGGTTTTTCCTCCATCTTTTTAACAACTTCTTCTGCCTTGTTGTCAAACAGGCGGTCCTGATTTAAGGGAGCATCCAGTAATTTCGATTTAATATGATCTGGCAAGGATTGCTCCTTAAGCCAAGCATGCCTTCTAATACAGACCCAGTTACGGCAACCCTGCAAGATGTCTCTAGTGAATCAAAATGACATTGCAAGGTATGTTTACCAACTTGTTCAGCAGAATGCATTAAATCCTGTAAATCCTTATTTTCAGCACAATCAGGAATCAACATCATTTGCTGTTTATGCAATCCAGTAATATGCTGCTGATACTTCAACATATGAAACTGGCAATTCAAGGCCCTAATGGGCAAAGTTGCAGAAGTGTATACCCTCTTACCCCATCTATCCAGTGCCCTGGAGTCTCTAGCAGAGGGGGTAGGATATTTGGCAGTAGTAGCTTTAATGCCCTTGGGTCCCTGTGAAATGGTTTCAGGATCCGCAGTACGATTTTTGAAAAGGAACTTGTGAGAGTTAAGAGTCAGGGGCCATGCTAGATTCCGAAAAGGCATCACCAACAATGTCCAGTAAAGGAGGTATAGCTAAAAGCCTGTGTTGGGGCAGAAGTAAAAAATAATTAAGCCTCTTTTTAGAATCATACAAATCCTGACTTTCCCAATGCAAATGCTCCCCGAGAGTATGCTAGGTTTCACCAAAAGAGAAATCATCGGGGGGGAGGGGGGCAGAGGGAATAGAGTCCTCAGCATCAGTATCCTTATAGGTAGATAAGGGTAAATCCTGGTCATCAGAGGAAACAAATTTCAGAATCCTGGTCGGAAGTACCATAAGCAAACTCAGTCCCAAGTCTCAGAGGAGAAAGATTGGCTTCCCTTAATTAAAGTAATAAGGTCTTCAGCCATTCTTATTTCTTTTGTAGGCCCAGAGGCCTGACCATGCAGTCTGGGTGTCAATTTTCTAGGCATGGTTCAAGTTTTAGGCTTTGATGAAGATGGCGTCTGTTTAATATGCAAGTCAGTAGGCCTGAATACACCCTTAGAAGCCAATGCCTGCACAGCGGCTCCAGACCCATCCACGGTAGAGACATTGACAGGTTTCACAGTTGAAGCATCTTGCGGCATACCGGACTCCGAATGGGTCTCAGTAGAGGCCTGCAAATCCATAGAAACTGGCATCAGGGGATGCAAAAGCGCCTCACTGAGTACCGGCGAACTGTCAACTAGCTTAATGGAAGTGTCGGCAGTTTTGGACCTGTGCAGTGTATCTCTGTCTTTATCCTTGTGTTTTTTAGAAGATCGGTCGTCGGATGGCTTACCAAAGCCATTTTGGAATATGGAGCTAGAGAGTTTAAGTATTTAGCGACAATAAGGGCCTGACGATGAACAGTTTGGGCATTGAACAAGGCACAAAACTGACAGCGAGGTACATCGTGGTCTGGGCCTAAACAGATGGTGCAGTAAGAATGGAAATCTCAGTGTGGTATTTGCTTACCACAGGCGAGACTATTGTTAACTTTTTCTGACATCGGTTAGAGCAAGAAAAAAGGATCCCCAATGGGGTACTTAGCTTTAGCCGACTTAACTCATTACAGCCGAGTGACGTCTCCAGGCGTTTCTGCAGTTACACCCTACTGCTCCTCTAGGCATCAAATATTGCCTGTTCATATTTGCATTAATAATTCCAAAACCATGTTATATACAAGCTATCAGAAAATTTTATCTTGAAGCATACATGATAGCAAACGCAACTGTATTGATATATGAACTCTGTTAATGGGCATTTGTTAAAAATGGAAGGTGATAACTTCAATTTTTTAAATGCTGAAGCCATGCCCACTAGGAGTTAAAGGTGCACACTCAAAGAGCTCTACTGGAGGGAATGAGCTGATTCAGTTCAGAAACAAACACTAAGGTAGAGGCCGACTGGCACTCGTGCGGACTGCTTCTACTTTCGGCTCTGCGGCAAGAAAGAGTGATGTAATGGCATCGGCTGCCTGTTTTTATACTCCTGATGACCTGACATCGGTAATGAAGTGACAGCAACCAACACAGAAATACTACACCTCTGGTATTCGGGCCGATTGAGGGCTACCTGCAGGCAAATAACCCAAGTGTGATGACTGCAACAGTGAAACACAAGGAACATCAGTGGAGCTCTAAGCAAGCAGAAACCCCAAAATAGTACAGTTGTGTACAGTTAACATAAATGTAGATGTTAGAGTGTATTCACTGTTGCAGTCATTACATTTGGGTAATCTGCTGGCAGGTTGCCCTCAGTCGGCCTGAATAAAGTCTTGGGTCCTGCGTCAGTTGCTGTCCCTACTTTCATGACGTCAGGTCATCAGGGGGTATAAAACATGCAGCTGATGCTATTTTCATCAGGTTTTCTTGCCCCAGATGTCAGGTACCCCTCAAATGGGGAGCAAAATATATATGCATGTAATTTAGAACACAAAAAATATACCTCCAAAAAAAAGCAAATACAACAAAAAGGCTTTTGAGAATAGTAACAGAAAAAAGAGGTATAAAAAGAGAAAAGTAGGGGGTGGGTGGGTAACCAGGACTGCAAAAGTGAATACACTCAACCATCTACATTTATGGTAAGTGTACACAACTGTACTATGTTCTTCGTGTTTCACTGTTGCAGTCATTACATTTGGGTACAATCTCAAAGCTATGGTTGGGAGGATGGAATTATACAGCAGCAGAAGCAGCTATAAGGCCCTGCAGGACAGCAGTGGCAAAGTCTGCTCTGGATTTTGAGAAGAGAGGTAAATGGTAATGCTTGGTGAACGTATGAATTGAGCTCCAGGTAGTTTCTAGAATGTCTCTGGTAGGGGGCCCTCTGGGAAAGGCTGTAGAAGTAGATGCAGCCCTGGTGGAATGGGATCTGATCCCCTGGAATGGGATCTGATCCCCTTGGGGACAGGTTTACCATGATGCATGTAGCAGAAACGAATACAATGGCTTATCCATTTTGAAATTGTCTGCTTTGAGATGGCCTTTTCCCTCTGCCCCTGCTGTAAGTAGTTGCTCAGATTTTCTTAAAGATTTTCTCCTGTTCAAGCAGAATCTTAGTTGTCTGTGTACATCCAATGAATGTAGAATCCACTCCCCCTTGTTCTGTGGATTTGGGAAAAACGCTGGCAGACTAATGGTCTGATTAAGAGCCTCACCAGATACCACTTTAGGCATAAAGGATGGATTGGTCCTGAGCGCTATCCTGTCCGGGTAGAAAATAATAAAAGGCTCCACTGCCATGAGAGCTTGTAGTTCTGAGATCCTTCTAGCTGAAGTGACTGCTAAAAGAAAAAGCGGTCTTCCAAGAGAGAAATTTTATGTCTGCAGTAGCAGCTGGCTCAAAAGGTGGCAGGGTGAGTTTTTCCAACACAAAATTGAGGTCCCATGCAGGGGTTGGTGCTCTCCTGGGAGGTCTTAAATTTTTGGCCCCTCTGAGATGCTGCTTTATCAGGGGATGAGAAAAGAGGGGAGGCTCTGTGTTGTAATGAGCTAAAATGGTAGAGGCGTGGATTTTTATGGAAGAGAAAGATAGGCCCTTGTGAAGCATCTCAGTTAAATACTGCAGAATCTGAGGAATATTGGGCATTTCTGTGCTTATTCCTTGTGCCTGATTCCAGTCACAGAATCTTTTCCATTTATCAGCATAAGATTTTCTAGTGCTAGGCCTTCTAGCCTCCAAAATGACATCCATCACAGATTTGCTGAGAGATGCAACTGGTGAAATTAGTAGATTAGCCATGCTGCAAGATTCAGAGTTTGGAGCGGAGTGTGCAGAATTTGAAAGTTTTGCTGAGACAGTAGATAAAGTATCGGAGGCAGGTACCACGGAGGAAGGTGTGACATATTACGTAGGAGCAGGTACCAGTGTTGGAGAGGCCAGTCTGGAGCAATCAAAATAATTTTTGTTTTTTCCTGTATGACTTTCAGTAATACCTTGGCGAGCAAAAGCAGAGGGGGGAAAGCATAGACTGATAGTTTTTTCCACAGAGCATCTACTTTCCAAGCTTTTTTGTGATGGATTCTTGTGCAGAACTTGTCCAACTGATAGTTTTGCGGTGAGGCAAAAAAAGATCTATGTCTGGGCTCCCCCATTTGCGTGTCAACATGCTGAAGATTTGCGGATCCAGTTTCCATTCGTGTGGGTCCATAAGATTTCTGCTTAGTTCATCTGCCAGAGTATTTTGCATTCCTGGCAGGAATTGAGCTTTTAGATGTATTTGGTAAGACAAGGCTGTGTTCCACAAGGCCATGGTTAGTCTGCAAAGGGGGTAGGAATGGGTACCCTCCTGCCTGTTTATGTACCACATGACTGTGGTATTGTCCATCTTTAACAGAAGTTGTCTTGGATGAAGGAAGTCCTTGAAAGCTGTCAGAGCATTCTGTACAGCTAGCACCTCTTTCTGGTTGATATGCAGGTTGCATTTGATTTGGGCTCTGTCCGCCCTGAATGCATCTCTCTTCCAGATGCTCCCCTCGAGCATAGTCAGATGAGTCTGCAGTCAGGGTTTGGGTGGCAGGGGGGTGGAATGAATGAAAGTTCCTGGTTTTGGTGACAGGCCTTTGCCCACCATAGGAACTCTTGCTGCAGGCAAGGAATGATCGGAATAATTGTTTCCAGGCTGTGACAATATTCACTCCATAAGCTTTTTAGGTACCATTGAAGTTTCCTCATATGCAGTCTTGCATATGGAATTAGAAGAATGCAAGAAGCCATGAACCCCAAAGGCCTGCAGAATTTGTCTTGCAGATATCTGGGTTTTTGTGGCCACTTGTTTGAAGTAGGTCATCAATTGGATTTGTTTGTCTGGCGTGAGATAAACCATCTGGGCAGTTGTATTCAAGCTTGCACCCAGGAATGTAATTTTTTGAGAGGGTACCAAGTTGTGATTTATTTTCATTTATGGTGTACCCTAGGCAAGTTAGAAGCCTTTTTACAAACGCCAGATGCTGTAGAAGAGTGTCCTTGTTTTCTGCCTGAATTAGACAGTCGTCCAAATAAGGACAAATTTGAATGTTTCGTTGCCTGCAAAATACAATTACTGGTGCCAGGCACTTTGTGAAGACCCTGGGCGCAGTAGAAAAGCCAAAGGGCAGTGCAGAGAACTGGTAATGCAAATAGCCTGCTTTGAAGCGGAGGTATCTTCTTCAAGATTCCCTGATTGGGATATGCAGGTAAGCCTCTTAAGTCTAGAGTTACCAACCAGGCATCCTTGCCTAGCATAGGCAGTAAATGTTGTAGAGTCAGCATCTTGAATTTTGGAATGTCCAGGAAAGTATTTAGAATGGTTAAGTCCAGAATTGGATGCCATGATTTGTCTTTTCTGGGTACCAGGAAAAGTCTTGAATAAAAACCTTGTCCTTTTTCCTTTTCTGGTACCGGTTGAATAGCTCCCATATCCATGAGGGACATAACTTGTTTCTGGGCCTCTGCCCACTGATTTGGAGGCAGATATGGCCATCCATTTTGAATTGGCAACGTGTAGAAATGAAATATGTATCCCTGGGACACTATGTTTAAAACCCACTTGTTCTGGGTAATTAGATGCCAATTTTGTGCATTAAGTGCTAGTTTCCCCCCAAAGGGGCTGCCAAAAGATAAGTGCTTGGAAATGGCAGAGGAAAGTCATTGAGACTGTTTACCATAGGGAGTGTGCCTTGCTACTTCCAGATTTGGAGGTTTTGTTCTGTAAGTTCCTTGTGACTGAAACCTGGAGACTTTGGAGTGTCTGGGTTTGACCCGAGAGGCTCTGGTGGGTACTGGAAAGGACCAGTTCTTAGTAGGCCAGTGCCTACTGAACCTGGGTGGCTGAACTTGTAGGAAATCTTTTACAGTTTGCATAGATTTAGCTTTGTCTTGCATCTTTTTCAAAACTTCTTCTGCCTTATTACCAAACAGACTGTCCCTGTTGTAAAGGAGCATCCAACAATTTTGCTTCAACATGATCAGGCATATTTTCCTCCTTAAGTCAAGCATGCCTTCTTATCACAGATCCAGTTACGGCGGCCCTGCAAGAGGCCTCCAAGGAATCAAAATCACATTGCAAAGTATGCTTTCCAACTTGTTCAGCTGAATGAAATAAATCCTGTAACTCTATTTTCCACACAGTCAGAAATCAACATAATTTTCTGTTTCAGTAAGCCCATGACATGCTGCGGATATTTACAGTTTAAAGCCATGATAGCTAGGGTTGCAGACGTGTAAACCTTCTTACCCTATCTATCCAGCGCCCTGGAGTCTCTATCAGAAGGGGTAGGATTTTTAGCAGTAGAAGCCTCAACACCCTTGGGGCCCTGAGAAATTGTTTCAGGGTCAGCAGTAGGGTTTTTAAAAAGAAGCTTGCAGGAGTCAGGAACCCTGTAATATCTGTCTGGCTTACTAACAGCCGGAGGCCGGGAATCAGGAGCCATGCTGGATTCTGAGAAAACAATCAATAATTTCTAAAACAGGAGGTACAGCCAAAGGCCTATGCTGAGTAAGAAGGAAATCTCTAAGACTCTTTTTGGATTCTGAAAAATCATGACTCTCCCAATGAAAATGTTCTCCAAAAAAAAATCCTCAGGAGGAGAAGCAGAAGGGATGGATTTCTCTGCATCAGAGTCCTCATAAGGTGGAATAGATAATTTTTGATCAGAAGAGGAATCAGAAGAAATGGAAACCTGATCTGAAGATTAATAATCAGTGCCTTGCCTAGGCCTCTTAGCAGGAGGGGGTTGGGAAGCCCTGATCAAGGTAATTAAATCAGCTATTTTGATGATTTGTTTTTTAGGCATAGGGGCCTGAGCACGTGGTCAATGTGTCGTTTTTTTAGACACAGAAATTGGTTTTGGCCTTGTTTTTGAGGATGGCGTCTGTTTAATATACAAATCTTTAGGCCTGAAAACACCCTCAGAAGCCGGTGCCTGCTCAGCGGCTCCGGACCCATCTAAGGGAGAGACATCCGCGGGTTCAATACTTGAAGTGTCTCGCGGCATACTCCGAATGGGTCTCAGTAGAGGCCTGCGAATCAAAAGTAGCGGGCATCGGGGGCTGAGAAAGCACCTCATTGAGAACCGGCGACCGGCTTTGGAGAAGCTTAGTCGGTTTTGGACCTCGATGGTCTGTCTCTTTTTCTTTGCGTTTTTTGTGAATTCCGGTAGTCGGATTGCTTAACGACGACATTTATAGTTAAATCTTGAGCCAAAATATTTAGATGCAAAAATATACAGACGCTTAATAGTGCGTTGGTTAAATTTAGCACAAAACCGACAGCAAGGCAAGTTTTGGTCAGGGCCTGGGCAAGGAATACAGTACAAATGAAAAATCCTTATGAGGTATTTGCTTCCAAGTAATACAATAATTAACTTTTACTGACATCGGTAAGGAGCAAGAAAAAGTTTCCCCAGTGGGGTTCTTAGCTTTAGGTTGAAGACTTCGGATCTGAAACTTGAAAACGAAAATTTCAGGAATCGGACGACCGGCACTCGCAAACTGCTTCAGCTTCGGGCACCGCGCGGCAAGAAAGACTGATGTAATGGCATCAGCTGCATGTTTTATATCCCTGACGACCTGATGTCATGGAAGAAGGGACAGCAACCGACGCAGGACCCAAGACATTGTTATTCAAGCCAACTGAGGGCAACCTGCCAGCAGATGACCCAAATGTAATGACTGCAGCAGTGAAACACGGAGAACATCCTGGAGTACAAGTTCTCTTGCCAAAACATGTTTTTGCACTGCATTAGTTTTCTACATTCTGAATTTGTGTTTCAGTTGTACAATGTCCCTAATATATGAAGTCATTGTTAAGCTAGTTTCCCCCTTTTCTAATAAAGCAAATATGGAGAAATCAAAGTTTGTGATTCATTGCTGGACGATTTTTTTTTTATTTAGCTACTCGTACCTCTGAACAGGCACCCAACGTTCTGGCTGAGGTTTACAGAAGATAAAAAAAAGCAGTAAAAGTATAAAATGCATCTACATTCTGTTTTGTACCTTGGCACATGATCTTTAAGCTCTGTATTTGACAAAATTGGTGTATGGTTAGCTTAACATACCTTTTCACGTTTATATTTATCATTTAAACAAAGGAGACAAGCAAGCAATTTGTCATATCCCAGTAATGCAAACAAGTTTTGATAATGGAATTTGTACTTTCTGTATTACCATTTAAAACTACACCTTACCTGTACAAAGAAAATGAAGTGTTTAAAAGAGGTGTTGAGATGAGCCTCTTCCTGTAATTGCATAACAGAGTCAAAGTGCTGATGGTAGATATGGGCATAGACCCTGAACAAGCGTTTTAGTATTGTTTTAGCAACGGACATGAAATTCCTTGGAAATGGAACACCTGAAACAAAACAAAATGTCACAGTAAGAGACCAAACTGGTGCTCACAGCCATCTACTTAAAATCAGTACATATAAACAATCTGTTTAATTAAAGGTCAATAGAATAGCTCATGTTCAAACTCTGTAAATCGGGATCATCTTCATTCATAAGCCAGTATATTAAAACAGCTTTAGTGATTATCTACAAGTTTCATAATTATTATTGATATAAACAATCACCCCTCCTCCCCCCAGATAAACAATCACATAATTATGCAAAAACTTCCAATCCCATAAAGCTCACTTCCATACACGTATCAAAGCAGCACCAATGAACAGCTGCCATCTACTGTTTTAGCAAACAGGTTCTACTTGGAATAAAGAAAATTGCATTAACACTTTTCACTGTACACTGAATTCATAAAAAAATATACTAAATCAGGTACAGGAAAGAACTACAATTTCTTTTACAACATTTTGACTACACAATGTGATGCTTCACTAAAGCGGTACTGCATTTTTTGATCCCTCAGTAGTTGGTGACTGCTTTGTCACAAATGTACTGCGCCTCAGAGGTTGGGTATCCTAGGAGTACAGGGAAAAGTTTACTTGAAGATCTTCTAACTCTGTGTTTTAATGATCTTGGAGTAAACTATATTAAGAAATCAAGAGTAGGTACAATGCTCCCATAGATGGGGCACAAATGGAACCCCCCATATAAAAATTATTTTATAAGCTGTGTAATCTTTCTTACAGTGAGATGCAAACACTCTGGTCACTACGTTTAGAATTTGAACTAAAGCAGGAAGAGGGTATCATTACAGATTGAAGTACAGACTGAGGAAGGGTACTGCAGTAAAATCTTCATAAAGTATATAAGATTACAACACATTCTTCAGACAGCTAAAATGTCATTTTCATCCTAAATGGGAAGGGGGATTAAAGCAACTGCATTAAGTACTCGAAATGGGTCAAGAAAATGATACCATGCATACCTGGCCTATTTTGGGGAACAAAAAAAATATCATTAAACTGCTCCAACTTCTCAAATATATAGAGACTTCACAAGGAAAGCAACAAAAGGATATAAACTCTATAACAGCAACAGAATACATGTGCCATTACATTTTATCTAGGTTCTTTAAAATGGATTCTCTAGCTAAGAGAACGACCAACTTTCACTGCAGATTCATGAAGAAAAGCACTGCACAAAAAAATTACTACACACACAAAGCAGTACAAAATGAGAACAATTAGGTACAATGAATCTCCATATAAATGAAGAAATGTATACAAAACACAAATGAGTACAGTGACGCATAACAGAGGTAATAAAACATGGGAAAAAAACAACCTAAACAAATTGCATGGGAACATCATTTAGAGGGAAGACCAATTAAAAATCAATGCTACAACAGTCAAAAGGAACAAAAGGAACACATACAAATAAGGTACACTGCATAAATAATCACCTAGTTGAGAACATAAGCATTGCAACCTGGTAGAACAGGGAGACCTTACAAACTTATCAGTAACAAATTAACCCACTATTAACAATGCAGACCTGACTGTTGTCAACAATTTCAGATACAACTTTAACTGGAGAAAGACAACTTACACACAGACTTGCTTGACATTCAAGATTGTAAACAAATAGTGAAATGCAGCTTTTGTTATATTGTATGCTGATTCTGAGACCATGCTACCCATGCTGACGGGGTGCACATGGGGCTGAATTCCCCTGCAAGAGACCGTCTTAACCTGATAAGGTAAGTTTTCCCACTCGCTTTACAACTTGCACACCTATGGCAGCTGAAAAGTAATGTCTTGACTTTCACCCATGTAAGCCAGTTTTTAATGCACACACAGGTGTGGACCTATGGTAAAAGGGAAAAAGCTGCACAGTGGTGAAGGAAGAGAAAAAGTAAAAATAGCAAAATGAGATAGTAGTACATAAAGCCACAAAGGAGTAATGAAATGTGTGCCATCAGAATGTGCACATTCAATATACACATGACAGCTGAAACAGTAAACAGAAGGATGCATCCTGCAAGCAATTGGGAGAAAGACAGGACTGCAGACTGGCAGAGGGTGAGGTATTAACTACAAATAAGCATTCTAATAAGATCATTGTTGCAGTAGCCTTAGCTATGCACTGCATAGGATACAAAAGCCAGCCAGCTTTCAAAGCCTTCCATTCGCCCAGTCAGTCAGCTCAAGCGGAGGTGATTAAAAAAAAAGACTTATGGGAGCAAAGAGCTTCCAATCTTTCATGCCAACAGACAGAAGGAGGCTGAGCCATAAAATACTAATGCTAGTAAGAACAAAATGTAAAATGTCCAAACTCTGACATAAATGCACCAAAAAAACAAGGGGGGGTTGAGGGATAGAGCGGCCACTGCAGCAATGATCATTTGAACATCTACTATTATGAAAAGTTTACTTAGACAATGTACTATAGTCATCATACTGATCACTGCCTGCAGTAGCCATAGCTATATGGGTGGATTGCTCTAGCTTATTACACTTGGGAGGTGGAGGGAGAATAGTCCAGGAGCCCCTGGAGAATGGTCCAACATACATAGTTTTACAAAGGACTGCAAGCTCGATAGCTTCTCTAGATCTAGGTCAGGGTTTGCTAGGACCATTCTCCAGGGGGCTCCTGGACTCTTCTCCTTTCACACCCTGGCATAAACACATTAAAAAACAAGGGGGGATTGAGGAAGGGATTGGCCACAGCAACAGTGATCGTTTTAATATCTACTGTTATCGTACGTTTACCTAGACAATTGTACTATGTCCATCATATTGATCACTGCTGCAGTTGCCTTAGCTATACGGGTAGATTACTCTAGTGTATTACATTTGGGAGGCAGAAGAAGAGTCCAGAAGCCTCTGCACAATGGTCCTAGCAAACCCTGTCTAGACCTAGAAAAGAAACCAAGCTTACAGTACCTAGAGAAGAAATCAAGCTTACAGTGCTTTGTAAAAGTACATGCAAAGGACCAAGTTGCAGCTTCTAGAATATTTCCAGAATCTAACCCTTAAAAAAAAACACAGATGAAGCCAAGGTCTTAGCAGAGTGAGCCTTAATCCTGCCAAGAAGAGTTTTGTTGTGGCAAGTATAACAAAGGGCAAAAGCTTTAGACAACTTCTGGGAAATGCTCTGTTTTGACACAGGTTGTCCCTTCTCACCTGCATAAGACTTGAACAATTGATCCAAAGAGCTGAAAGACTTAGTTCTGTCAAGATAGTACCCAAAATTGTCTGTGGAATCAAAGGTATGGATCATCTTTTCTCCTTCATTTTTGGTGCAGGAAAGAAAAAATGGAGAAATGGACAGTTTGACTGAAGTAAAGTACAGTTTTGTACCTACCATAAATGTAGATGTCCGAACTGGATAGCATCTGCAGTCATAACAAGTGGGTTGTCCTGTCGTCAGGCAGCCCTGCAGTCGGCCGGATTCCAAAGTCCGGGTCCGGCTTCGGCTGATGTCGCACTCCTCCCGACGTCATCTCTGTTGGTCTTCGGGTATAAAAGCATCAGCCGACGCCATTTTCCTCAGTGTTTCTTGCCCCAGATGCCAGTAGCCCTCTTGCAGGCTAAAAATTTTGGATAGATGCCAATGTTTCCAAATAGATAGAGGTAAACACAGCAATAAGCATATATGTACAAACAAATACACCATAAAAGACTCCCCCCCCAAAAGCTAGCTATTAGGAGGGTAAACACCCTAGGAGTACCACAGAGGGGAAGGAGGGAGGGTAATCCTGACTGCAGATGCTATCCAGTTCGGACATCTACATTTATGGTAGGTACAAAACTGTACTATGTCCTTCATGGATGCATCTGCAGTCATAACAAGTGGGTAGAATACCATAGCCAACTAGGGGAGGAGGAAAAAGTAGATTATGGTGTGTTTAGGATCCCTTGCAGTACAGCAGTGGCAAACCCTGCTCGGGATCTGGAATAAAGAGGCAAATTATAATGCTTGGCAAATGTATGCACGGAGGTCCAAGTAGCCGCCTCAATAATGTCTTTGGTTGCCACTCCTCGTAAGAAGGCTGTGGTAGTGGCTGTTGCCCTTGTAGAATGAGGTCTTATGTTCTGTGGAATTGGTTTTCCATGGAAGGAGTAACAGTATCGTATGCAATTTCCTATCCATTTGGAGATTGTCTGTTTGGAAATAGCTTTTCCTTCCCTTCCTGTTGCATAGGCTACAAAGAGTTGGTCAGTCTTTCTGCTATTTTTGTTCTGTCCAAGTAGTAGCGTAGCTGTCTATGTACATCCAAGGTATGTAGTATTCTTTCCCTCTGTTTTGTGGGTTGGGAAAGAAGGTAGGTAGGTGGATTGCCTGGTTTAAAGACACTCTGGATACCACCTTGGGCATAAATGTAGGATTAGTCCTCAAGGACACTCTATCTTGGTGGAAGATTAGGAAGGGTTGCACTGCCATTAAGGCCTGTAGTTCTGAAACCCTCCTTGCTGAAGTAATTGCCAGTAGGAAAGCAGTTTTCCATGACAGGTGTTGTAGGTCTGCTGTTGCTGCTGGTTCAAAGGGTGATAGTGTCAACTTTTCTAGCACAAAGTTTAAATCCCAAGCTGGTAATGGTGGTTTCCTTGGAGGTTTTACATTCTTGATTCCTCTGAGGAACTGCCTGAGCAAAGGGTGCGAAAAAACAGGTGGATCAAAGCTGTATTCTGCTGAAATAGCTGATGCATGTATCTTGATGGAGGAGTAGGACAGGCCTGAATGAAGAAGTTCGCCAGATACTCCAGAATGTTAGGCATATCTATGTTTGACACATCTTTTCCTCTTTCCGTACTCCAAATGACAAACCTTTTCCATTTTCCAGCATAGTTCCTTCTTGTTGAAGGTCTGCGTGCTTCAAGAATAATGTCCTTAACTCTTTGGGAAAGTTCTGGATTAGCTGCTGCTATGTGATGTTCCATGCAGTCAGTTGCAGCGTTTTTAGGTTTGGATGTATGATGCTGTAGTTGTTCTGAGTTAACATCAAAGGCATCAGTGGTATTGGCCACATATTGTTCTGAGACATGCTCTTCAATAGTGGGTACCAGTGTTGTCTTGGCCAGTTTGGAGCTATCAGGATTATCCTTGGACGTTCTTCCCTTATTTTTAGCAGTACCTTGTGTATCAAAGGAAGAGGTGGGAATGCATATGCTGTTAGGCCTTTCCAGTTGAAGGAGAGTGAGTCCACTTTCCATGCTAGTGGGTGGAATGTCCTTGTGCAGAATTTTTGAGCTGGTAATTGAGAGGTGATGCAAATAGGTCTATCTGTGGCATTCCCCATTTCTTGAGATGGTCTTGAAGATGTCCGGGTGCAGCTTCCATTCGTGGGCATCCGAAGTGGTTCTGCTTAATATGTCTGCCAGAGTATTGTCTTTCCCTGGTACAAATATTGCCTGTAACTGAATGTTGTAGCTGAGTGCCAGGGTCCACAGCTCCAAGGTCATTCTGCATAGGGGTATGAATGAGTGCCTCCCTGTTTGTTGATGTACCACATGACTGTGGTGTTGTCTGTCCTTATCATCAACTGGCCCTCTTTGAGAAATGGTTTGAACTTTTGGATTGCCAGTTTTACTGCCAGCATTTCTTTTAGATTGATGTGCAGGTGAAGTTGATCCTGTGTCCACAATCCTTGCACGCATCTGTCCAGCATGTGGGCCCCCCATCCTAGGTCTGAAGCGTCTGTTGTGATGGTCTGGCTTGGTTGACATCTGCGAAAGGGTAGGCCTGGGTTTGACAGGCATGCCTGAGCCCACCATAGGAACTCCTGTTTTAAGCATGGAATTAGTGGGATTTCTGTTTCTAGACTGTGTCTGTGTTGGGACCATAAATTCTTTAGGTACCACTGTAGTTTCCTCATATGTAGTCTGGCAAATGGGACCAAGATTATGCATGATGCCATGAAGCCCAAGGCCTGTAGAACTGTTCTTGTTGTTAACTTGTTCAGTTTTGTTAGTGCCAAGAAGTAAAGAGGAAGTTCTTTTTGTTTTTCTGTAGTCAGGAATGCCATTTGTTGTACTGTGTCCAATTCAGCCCAAGAAAGTCCTTGTTTGGGATGGTATCAGTCTTGACTTTTGTAAATTGACTGTGTATCCCAGTCCTTGTAGCAAGTAAATGACCCTTTGTAAATGTGTTGTCAGCTTGCTTTTGTTGTCCCCTTGTAGCAGGCAGTCGTCCAGGTATGGGTAAATTTGAATTCCCTGTAGTCTGCAATGGGCGATTACTGATGCCAGGCATTTTGTGAATACTCTGGGCAGCAGATAAGCCAAAGGGCAATGCTGAGAATTGATAGTGCTCTGATCCTGCAAGAAATCTGAGGTATCTTCTGCAGATTGGTCGAATGGGGACGTGCAGGTATGCCTCCTTGAGATCTAGAGTTACCAGCCAAGACTCCTTGCCCAGCATGGGAAGAAGTTGCTGTAGGGTCAGCATTTTGAATTTTGGGACAATGATGTATGTATTTAAGGTGGACAGGTCGAGAATTGGTCGCCAACTTTTTCCTTTCTTGGAACTAGGAATAGTCTGGAGTAGAACCCCTTTCCTTGTTCTGCTGTTGGCACTCTTTCCACAGCTCTCATGTTTGCTAACTCCATTATCTGGCGTAGAGCCTCTGTTTTTTGATTTGGAGGTAGATTTGGCATTCCTCTTTTGACTGGTAAAGTGTGGAAGTGAAACCGGTAACCTTGATCTATGGTTTGTAAAATCCACTTGTCTTTTGTTATGTAGTGCCAGTTCTTTGAAAATAAGGTTAACTTTCCGCCTAGAGGGCTGCTATTTGTTCCTGGTAGGCGGATTTAGGATTAAGTCACTGCGGTTGTGCTGATGTAGTGGCAGTGGCTGTGTCTGTGCCTCTGTTGTTACCTTGCCACTGTCGTCCTCTGTAGGCACCTCCTCTGGATTGGTTTCTGCCTCTGGAGCGTCTATTTCTACCCCTTTGAAATTTTGTGGAGTCAGGAAAGGACCAATTCTTGGCAGGCCAGTTCCTGCTAAACCTTGGGGTTGAACCTGCAAGAAATCTTTAACAGTTTGAACAGATTTTGCCTTTTCTTCCATTTTCTTCATAACCTGCTGGGCAGGTGTACCAAACAGACTTGTCTTGTCCATAGGAGCATCTAGCAACTTAGCTTTAACATGATCCGGTAAAGCTTGTTCCTTTAGCCATGCATGCCTTCTTATCACTGTGCCTGTCATGGCTGATCTAAATGAAGCCTCCAGTGCATCATAGCCACATTTTAAGGAATGGTTGCTAACCTGTTGTATGTTATTTACCATCTCTAATACATATTTCTTATCAAGAGATTCATCAGTGGTTAGTTTTTTAGTTAACTGATCAAGCATAAACTCTTGGTATTGTATCATGTGAAACTGACAGTTTAAAGCTCTAGCTGAGAGAGTAGCTGAAGTGTAGACCTTTTTACCCCATCTGTCTAGTGACCTTGCTTCCCTTTCAGAAGGAATAGGGTTTTTTGCTGTGGTCGCGGCTACTGCCTTGGGACCCTGGGATATAATTTCTGGGTCTGCAAGTGTGGCCTTGTAAAGGTGGTGATGAGTATCTGGCACCCTGTAAAATCTGTCTGGTTTGGCAGGGGCTGGGGGTAAAGAATCTGGAGCGGAGCAAACATCATTGAAAGCATCATCCACCACAGAGAGAACAGGAGGTATAGCTAAGGGCCTGTGCTGTGGGAGGTGCAGAAAGGTCCTAAGTCTTTTTCTAGAGTCTGAAAAATCCTGTTGCTGCCATTGGAACTGTTCTCGCATGGCATGCAAGGTTTCCCCAAAGGAGAATTCTTCTGGTGGGGAAGCAGCTGGAATGGATTCTTCAGCATCCGAATCTTCAAAATTGGAGAAGGGAGCCTCAGGCTGATCAGTTATGTCTGATTCATCAGCAGAATCATCAGTAGAAACTGGCTCAGGGGGCTCTGCCCTAGGTCTCTTCTCAGGGGGCTGAGAGGCCCTGTCTGGGTGAGGTTGAGATCCTCTAATTAAGGAAATTAAATCTTCTGCCAAAGAAAGCATTTGAGAACTAGAAGAGGGCCTGGATGTGGGGGGTTTAACAGGCACTGATTTAGTAGTCTTGGCTGCTTTAGTCCTGGCGAAGGCCTTAATGGACATGGCAGCTGGAGGCCTAGCAGCACCACGTGCTGGGGTAGAGACATCCAAGGGGATGGTGTCTGATAAGTCAACCACCGTAGTGGGTAAAATTTCTGAGGTCGATTCAAGAGTTGTAGCAGGGGCCTCAGTTGTTAGAATAGGTTCAGCTGTACTTTGAGCAGTTTTCTCGGTTTCGGCGAAAACCGAGACACTCGCGGTTTGCTTTACCGTGGTTTCGGCCGAAACCGCGGACCGCGAGTGTCAGTCTTTATCTTTGCGTTTTTTGGGGGTAGTCGGAGGATCCGACGGCATAATGTACGCAAAATCAGTACCGAAAAACTGTTCTGCAAACTCCGACCGATGCCTAAGCGTTCGTCGGTTAAAAGAAGCACAGGCCGAACAGGCTGCTACGTCGTGGGCTGGGCCTAAACAAGGCAGACAGTATGAGTGGAAATCTTTATGAGGTATTTGTTTCCCACAGGTTAAACAATTGTTAACTTTTTCTGACATCGGCTGAGGCAAGAAAGAGTCCCCAACGGGGTACTTAGCTTTAGAAGTCTTCGAAGTAGTATTCGGTAGAAGTAATCTCTGGATCCGACCGACCGGCACTTGCGAACAGCTTCTGCTTCGGGCGCCACGCGGCAAGAAAGACTGAGGAAAATGGCGTCGGCTGATGCTTTTATACCCGAAGACCAACAGAGATGACGTCGGGAGAAGTGCGACATCAGCCGAAGCCGGACCCGGACTTTGGAATCCGGCCGACTGCAGGGCTGCCTGACGACAGGACAACCCACTTGTTATGACTGCAGATGCATCCATGAAGGACATCCTCGGATACCACTTTAGGCAAAAAGGAAGATTCGTTCTCAATGAAACCAAGCCTCTGGGAAAAGATGCAGTTAATTCACTTTAAGAGCTTGCAACTCTGATACCCTTTTTGCAGAGGTCAGAAGAATCAGCCAAGACTGCTTTCCATGTTAAGAACCTCAAGTCAGCAAGGTTAGCTAGTTCAACTGGAGCAAGCGTTAGCTTCTCTAAATCAAAATTAAGATTCCAAGGACAGGCCACCAGTTTGCTTAAAGGCCTCTTATGAAAAAAACCCTTTAAAAATATTTTGACATGAAAATGCAAATAAAGAGGCAGAACAATGGGCAGGCATGCTGAAACGGCCGATAAATGAACCTTGGAGGCGGACTAAGAAAAGCCATAGGCTAGTAACCTTGCACAAATAGTGTACAACCAGAGAACGACTAGCTCTGAATGGGTACTTGTTATGCTATTGGCACTAACTAGAAAACCTTTTCCTTTTACTACTACACGATTTTCTAGTACCTGGCTTTCTTGCCACCATTAGTACCTGCTGCATGTCCTCAGCAAACGTGCATCTAAAAGGAATTAAGACCTTATCATCAAGGTAACTCAACTGAACTTGACTGGGGCTGGAGTGTATCACACACACCTGTTCTTGTGTGAGCAGAGCTAGTCTATGAGAAAGCTTGTGGTAATTGCCCCTGGCTATTTCCAAAAGGGAACACCATTGTTGCCTGGGCCAGAAGTGAGTCACCACAATGACCTTGGGGGACTCCTCCTGAATCTCCAAAAGTATCCTGGATATTAGTGGAAAGAGGAAAAGCTAACAGAAACATGACTCTCCAAGGAAAAGAAAAACAATGCATCTTCTAAGCCTTCTTAAATGGACAGCTGCAGCAAGAGGAGGCAAATGGGTCTAATTTGAAGAACTGCCCACAGATGAATCAAATGTTAAAAGACCTCTTTGATATAATTTCTATTCGTAAGGGTCTGCCCCTTGTCCTGCTCAACCTGTCTGCCACACAATTTTGCTCTGAGGGAATGTAGAATGCCTCTAGAGTGAGATTGTGATGTGAAGCTATATCCCAAGCTAACATGGTACCCCCTGTGAAAAAGTGAAAGGCTGCCAGCTCAGCTAGACAGAATTTTGTAGATAATTCTGTGTCATTGCAAATATTAATATAATCCACAGACTGTTTTATAAATGAAAGAAAACTAAAAGAAAAACTGTTATATGTTCTGAACTTCAAAAATGTAACCACAGTGCAACTTGCTGGAAGCAACCTGATAAAGTAAAGCATTTTATGACTGTTTGATCTCAAAGCTCGGAGACAGGATGTCTGGAAGAAGGAATTCCTTCTATTGTTTTGAGACCAGACCTAACTGCAATGTTTTAAATGTATAATGTCTTATTGCTGTGGCTTCCTGGCCAGATGCAAGCTTACTAAGAAATGTAAATTCAGAGTTTCTGGTAGCCTGGGAATCAGAGAAGTGTTACGAATTATGTAATCTAAAATGAGTCAGCAGTGATGTATTATCAATTTAACAGATCTCACAGAGAATGAGAGCATTTTGCATTTATCTTCGGAACTGACATCACCGGCACTTGCTTGCTCTGTATGCAAGTAGGATCTTAGACTTCAGTATTTCTCTTAGAAATAGAAAATGGTAAGATTAGACTAGCAATTTTCTATATTTATGTCAGACAATCCTAGAGTATTATTGTTTTAAAGTTCCTATGTCTGAACTCTTGACTAGCACTCAACTGAGGAGATTTGTTCTGCGTTTTTATTATTAAATATTTTTAAACCTTTCAACTGTGGCTGTTTTGTGTAGAGATAATTTAAGCTCTGGATTACTTGCATGTACTTAGTGATACTGTACTAAGCCACTCCAATAGCCTTAAAAGTTCTGGTCACACATTAATTGGAGAACAGTGTTATTACACAGCGAAATTGGTCACCCTTTGGGAAGGGCCTTATAAGAGCTGATAAGTAGGGGTTCTGGTGGCAGTGGATTACTACCTTATAGCCTGGGCAGAAGGGGCATACCTAGTGAACCTGTGCCAGACTTCCCTAGGAGTGCCTGAGTGTTTGTATAAAATCATACCGCAAAGTGTGTGTGAAACACTGGTTGGACAGAGGGATTGCTGGGTGGACTTGGCTTGGAACATTGGCTAAGGACTCCACTCTATAGCTGTGCCAGTGGAGAGTCTTATTGGGGATTTGGAGAAAAAGGTAGAAACCAGCTCAGACTGACTGTGAACTCTGTGTGCTCTTAAGGGAAATTGCACTTTACAGTATGTGTACTTGCTATCCTGCCTAGTGTGCATGCCCCTCACTGGTGCTAGTGCTGAGGATTAAGGCTTCTTGATTACAGGGTCAGTGCACAGGTGTCACTCCCCCACCCACACTTCTTGATGTACCACATGATAGTAGTACCATCTGTAACAACCTGAAGAGGTCCTGGAGAAACAAAGATAATTGACAGAGAGGAGTGTCTTGAGCACAGCAAGCAGCTCTTTTATACTTGTGGTTGTGTCATTCCTTGGTGTCCCACATACCTTGTACTGTTAGCCCTCCTAAAACTGCTCCCAAAGAAAAGTTTGAGGCATCTCTAGTGACTGACTGCTTTGAAACATGGAGTGAGAAGGAGGGACAACGATTTAAGGATATTTGCAGTCTACACCTACTGATTTCTTTTTGGACAAACCCCAGCACTGGGATTTGAAAAGACAAAGGATGTTGGTGCTGGGATCAAAGAGACTTCGGATACCACTGTATCTTTCTTATGTGGAGTCTTGCCAGGGATATCATGAGTATCAGATGCCATGAAAACCAAAATCCTGAGGTATTCCTTCCCAGTGACCGATGTCCAAGTTGAAAACTTTAGGGATAGAGCTACATATAGATCTACTTTTTCCTGTGGAGGAAAAGCTCTTTGAACTGCGGTGTCCAACAGACACCCTTGAACACAATCCTGTGTGAAGGAGTCAAAAAATCTTTAAATGTTCTTAGAAACCCAGCTTGTGGAAGAAGTCTCTTACCAAAGTGAGAGGTTCCTGACTCTCTGAAAAAAATTTTGCAAAGATAAGTCAGTCATCTAAATATGGAAAAATGTGGATACCCTTTAGCCTGCAATGAGCTACAACTGCAACTAGTCATTCTGTGAAAAGTTTTGGTACAGTGGATAGTACAAAGGGTAAGGCAGAGAACTGAATGTGATCCAGGCACACACAACCTTAAGAAACAGTTAAAGCCTGGATGAATAAAGATGTAATAAACACCTTTAAAATCTATTGCTACCAGGAACGTGAATGATGAAGAGGTAATATGTTCAGAAGCGGCATAATTTTGAATTTGGGTGCTATCACAACAGGTTTAGTAAAGATCCAGAACCGGTCTCCAAGCATTTTCCTTATTTGGGACTAAAAACTTGCCTCCCACTGCCATCTGTAAGCCTGATGAATGATCTTCAGAACTTATTTGTCTGAAACTTATCTGCTGCTTGTGTGTCAGGGGGGACCATAATGCCCCTTAAATACTAATTCTGACTTGGACTCTCCTTGGTTTGGGGAGGTTCCAGAATTCTTTTTCTAGTATTACCATTAAATGCCCTTTTCAATCATAGCCTAGTATGAACCTATGAACCTATAATAGGCTATCTGCCCTGGGGCAATTACAAGTCTAGCCCGATTTTGTTTGGCTTATGCCACCCCTTGATTGGAGTATACTGTGCCCTTTTTAAGGTTTAGTTTTCTGTGCCTCTGTCTAATAGTGACACAGAAGTAATCCCCGGGACAAACCTACGATCCTCCATCCACTCATCAAGATTCTTCTTGAAGAGTTTCAGTGAGGTGCTCTGCCTAACATGAATCGGAATTCTATTCGAGAGTGAAGGAAGCCTCTGGGTTATGAATCTGTCCCCCCAGCAAGTTCTATTTATTTCTGTGCTGAGGTTCAAGTCCCTCGAGCGCGTGGCTCTAAGGGATTTAGATTTACTGAGGTGGTGCATGTCCATTAATTCTGGATTGGACATAGCTTTATATGTCAGGCATAGATCGCCTCGAAGTAGGTGGTATGCAACTGAGTAGAGCTGGAGTTTTTTTTAACAGAGCAGAATATGGCATCAGTCCCTTGATCATCTTGGTGAGGTACTTTTGGGGTCTTTCTAATTCTATGATAGGCCTGATGAGGGATGAATAAAGGGGCACGATTACCTCTCTTGATCTAGAGGTGAATCCTTTCATGATGAGGTGGGCTATGTAGAAGGTCTTTCTAACCACTCTGGCAATGTGGTTGTCAAAGGAGAGATTGCAATCAACTTGGGTCCCCAGATCCCTAATTACTTTCTCTGTACTTAATGGGTTACCACCTACGTGGTAATTTGTGGGCACATTGTTTTTGCCAAAGGGTATGACTATACACTTTTTGGCATTTAGCTTTAGACCACGGCTCTGGCACCAGTTATCCGTCTCTGTGAGACCTTTTTGAAGGATGTTTGTGTCAGCTGGAGAGTCGATTATGGCGCCCAGTTTGCAGTCATCTGCGAACTTGGTGAGTCATAGTCCTCCCACGTTGGCCTGTACCTCGGAAAAGTATATACCGAACAAGAGCGGTCCCAGGACAGAACCTTTTGGGACGCCACTTGTGACCGGTTTCGAGTCTGACATGGCTCCAGCAACTCTCACTCTGTGGGTTCTGCCTTTGAGCCAGTTTGCAACCCATCTTGTGACATAGGGGTTTATATTTAAGCTGGATAGCTTATCTAAGCTATGATGCCGAGTGGGGTAGTGCGTCAAATGCTTTTGCTAGGTCCAGATAGGCTGTGTGGACTACCTTCCCTTCATCTATGGCTTTGGTGACTGTTTCAAAGAAGTCGACCAGGTTCAAAAGGCAGGATCTGCCCTTGACGAACCCGAATTGGGTAGGATCTAGTGTCTGTAGGTCCCCAATGTCTTTGTTTATGAGCTCCATGATGATCCTCTCCATAGCCTTGCAGACTAGGCTAGTCAGGCTTATGGGGCGATAGTTTCCAGGGTCCGTAGAGGCTCCACCTTTGTGGAGTGGGACCACTGTTGCAGTACGCCATTCTGTGGGCACATATCCTGTAGTGAGGCTGAGATTGTACAGCTGTTTTATTTGAGGGGTTAGTTCTTGGAGTTCATGTAGGACGCAACCCGGGACGCCATCTGGTCCCATGGAAACGGTGTTTTTTTGCTTTGGAGAGGGCAGCCTTCACCTGAGCATCAGAGATGTTTGGGAGACAGCCCTCTGCCGGGACAGATACTTGCTCTTTTGGAGGGGAGTGGGTGGAGAAGTTTGCACTGAACCTGTCTGCCAGGATATTGGCGATGTCTGTGGGTTCAGTGTATTTTTTGTCGTTTAGAATAAACTCAGAACGAGTCTGGCAGTTGCATCCCAGGTTCCTAACATAACTGAAAAGAAGCCTTATGATTGTCTTTAGTGTCCTGTGCAATTTTTCTCTCTGAGCTGGCCTTGGAGGATTTTATGAGGGATCGTACTTTTTTGCTAGTACTGATCAGAGCTGCCTTCCCTATTAGGGATTTTGCTCTATCATGTAGTAGCTTCCTCCTTCTGTTGTACAGTTTATTTATGGCTGGGGTCCACCAGACTGGACGCCTGCCTTTGGATGATTGGGTCTTGGATATGTTTGGGATAGCATGATCCATGCATTCCTGGAGACGTCCATAGAATGCGTTTATATAGGATTCTGCAGTTTGGGCCGTAGTTTCCACTGGCCCTGGGGCCTTGAAGGATTCCACTTCGGTTTTGAGAAGTGAGAAGTGAGAAGTTCGCTTTTGAGAAGTTTTTCATTGTGGTTTTCTGGGTTGGGGGTGGGGTCGGGATGTGGATATCCAGTGAAATTAATTTATGGTCTGATCTTACCAATGAGGGATATACTTCTGGTATGGAGCACAGAGTACCCATGTTGGTAATGATCAGGTCTAGTATGTTATCTCCTCTTGTGGGAGTGGTGACTAGTTGTTCCATAGCATTTGAGTTTATAATTTCCAGGAACCTTTGGGCTAAGGTGCTGGGGCTTGAGTAGTGCTCCCAGTCTATGCTTGGGTAGTTGAAGTTGCCCAATATAATGGTGTTCGGAGAGATCTTCATGTTCTCCAATGTTTTCAGGAAAGCCGAGTGGGATTCCTGACAGAGTGTGGTCTGTAGGATGCTTTAAACTGAAAAGCAGTCTTGCCCACTGTTAGTTGCACATAGATGATCTCCGATACTTCGTGCAATGCCACTAACCTGGAGGTGTGGATATCTTTGATAAATATGGAAACTCTCCCTCCTTTTGTGGTTCGGTCCGGGTTTTGGGGACGAAAAGCATGATATGAGGTATAACCTGTTAGTGCTGGGGTGCTCTCTGGAGCCTTGAACCAGGTTTCTGTCACTGCACAGATATCTATGTTCTCCATACTGAGGAGAGCTTCGAGTGCGTGCATCTTGAGGTTAAGACTTCTGGCGTTTAGCAGCATTAACCTTAGTTTCTTGTTCCTTGTGCTGTCTATGGAGGTGAGTTTGACTTTTGAGCCTTGCCTAAAAAAGGCACTACGGGGGTGGCAAGAGCCTTTGCCAATATCTGAAAGCCCAGTGGTGACAGGTGCAAGCCGTCCTTAGCGAAGTAACGTGGCTTGTCGAGCATGTCATCCCAGGCTGACAGACACTGGATCCCCTTTGAATGACATCAAAATTTTAGCCAATTGTTAAAATCAATCATTTTGTCTTTGTACTGTGGCATCATTCTAGGCGAGGGTAAGATGCTGCTCAAGGTCAGGGTCATACCGGCCTGGGCTACATGATCAGAGAGCTCCTCTATGTCTCTTTTCATGTAGTCCAGGGAGGTACGTCTCAGGTCATTCACATCAGCATGTACGATGACTTGAGTCACATTTGTATTTGCTTTGGAGTGACCTGAGTGCTTGTGTTATGTGGCGGATCCTAGCACCCGACAGGCAGCTCACTGTGACCTTCTCTTTGTTCAGCCTGGTGAGCGGGACGTCAGTGTGTCTGACAATAGAATCACCTATTACAAGAGTATCAGGTGTGTTTATTCAGCCTTAAGGGCTGTGGCTGCTTGGCACACTGACTTTGTGGGCTATGTGTTGTGCGTGTTTTGTTTTGGGGTAGCGTTTAATTGGATGTCTGCTTTGGAGGTCTCTGTTGCTTAGGTAGATTTTTATTTAGAGCCTCTGAGTATGTTTTTGTGTATTTATGTGTTTGGTTCGCTGATGTGGTGGGACTATGTGATACTGGAATTGTGTTGTGTGAGGTTACTTTCTAATCCTGACTGGTTTCACCAGTTTTGAGATGAGAGAGCTCAGCCTCCAGTTTGGCTATATGGTTGCATCTCTCACATATATTTGAACCTGTTTGGAGGAGGAGAGGGTTGTCCGTGTACATGAGACAGTTGTAACAGCCTCAAAATTCCCAGATTAACCAGCTGGACTGGAGAGGAAACCATTGACTGACCTTTGGACATGCTAGAGTACTATAGGGAAACTGAATTAAGACGGACCAATAGGGGTCAAGATAATCGTAGAGAGTATAAGATTAAGTAGTGCTTATGGTTTAATAGTGCTAACTTGTAAGATTACTTATTTGGACCAGTGAAGGGCCTTAGAATGAGAATATGGTGTTTAATTTGAGAGAGAGAGCAGTTCTAAGGGAAAAAGTGAAGAGCAGACTTCGTGGAGCCAGGAATAGTTTAAACCCAATTAGGCGGCGCTGCCCATTGTTGCACTATGCACAAAAACGCGCAAAAGAGGGTTTTAAGAGAGGGAGATCAAGGAGTTTGGAATTGACCCAAAATGGCCAATAAAACTACAGTTTCAAGGCAGTAACCACTCCCACAGGGGCAGGCAGGCTGCTCAATGTTTATCACTGCCACTGATGAACAGCGAGACTTCCCTTTAGCCCAAGCAAAAAATGGCCTCCAAGAAACTTAAAACAGTTCAGAACAGCAAGCCTGTAACTTAACTTTTTTAAATCTCAGAAAAGTGGGAAAAAAGCAAGTTTTTTTAAAGATAGCAGAGGTTCACAAGTATCAACAAGTTATAACAGTGCAGTAAATGACCCCACACTTGAGTGCTAGGCCAGAGACAGATAAAATGCAAGTTTTAAGAAAAAAACGATTTTAAAAATAAGTGCAAAAGGGAAATTCAGTAAACAGCTCTAGGTTGTGTTCTAAATACAGTTACCAATGCAGAAATCAAGTTTAACAAGCCAGAAAATGCTCAAAGTAGCTTTATTGAAGACTTTGGATCTGAAATTCGACTTCGAAAATCTCATGAGTCAGCCGACCGGCACTTGCAAACTGCTTCTGCTTCGGGCACCATGCGGCAAAAAAGACTGAAGAAAATGGTGTTGGATGCATCTTATATACCCCTGGTGCACTGACGTCAGGGAAGAAGCGACAGCAACCGATGCTGGACCCAGACTTTGGAACTCTGGCCGAATGCGGGACTGCCTGATGGCAGGATAACCCAAGTGTAATGACTGCAGCAGTGTAACACAAACATCCACAGGTTTGTTTCTGTGGAATGCAGAAAGTACAGTTGTGTACCTACCATAAATGTAGATGTTCGAGTGTATTTACTGTTGCAGTCACTACACTTGGGTTATCTTGCTGGCAGGCGACCCGCAGTCGGCCAGAGTTCCAAAGTCTAGGTCCGGCGTCGGTTGCTGTCGCTTTGTCCCTGACATCAGTGCGCCATGGGGTATATAAGCTGTAACAGACACCATTTTCTTCAGTTTTTCTTGCCCCAGATTGTCAGGTGCCCCCAAATATGTAGGCAATACATATTGCTAATAAAAGCATATAGTGAAATAAAAACAAAACCTTCATCTAAAAGCAAATACTCCACATAGGTTGCATAGGATAGAAAGGTATAGATAAGTCCCAGCAAAGAAAGTGGGGATGATGGGTGGGTAACCTGGACTACAACAGTGAATACACTTGAACATCTACATTTATGGTAGGTACAAAACTGTACTATGTTCATAGTGTTTCACTGTTGCAGTCATTACACTTGGGTAGAATCCCAAAGCTGAGGAAGGGTGGCTGGGTCTAAATAGGATTAGGAGAAACTACCAGGCCCTGCTGAACTGCAGTGGCAAAGCCTGCTCTGGATTTAGAGTAAAGAGATAAGTGGTACTGCTTGGTGAAAGTGTGCACTGAACTCCAGGTTGCAGACTCTAGAATGTCTTTGGTTGGTACTCCTCTGAGGAAGGCTGCGGAAGTGGCTGCTGCTCTGGTGGAATGTGGCCTAATGCCCTTAGGCACTGATTTGCCATGTTGGGAATAGCAGAAGCGAATGCAGTGTCCTATCCATTTTGAAATAGTCTGCTTTGAGATGGGCTTTCCTTGTGATCCTGCAGCATAAGCTACAAACAGTTGCTCAGTTTTTCCTGAAAGCTTTTGTTTTGTCCAAGTAGAATCATAGCTGTCTATGTCCAATGTGTGCAGAAGTCCCTCCCCTTTATTCTGGGGATTTGGATAGAATGTTGGCAAATGAATTGTTTGGTTAAGAGCCACACTGGATACTACCTTTGGCATAAATGTAGGGTTTGTCCTTAGAGACACCATGTCCTGGTGAAAAATGATGAAAGGTTCCATTGTCATTAATGCCTGTAACTCTTCTTGCTGAAGTTATTGCTAGGAGCAGAGCAGTTTTCCATGATAAGAATTTTATATCAGCTGTATTGGCTGGCTCAAAAGGAGGCAGTGTGAGCTTTTCTAACACAAAATTGAGGTCCCAAGTAGGTATTGGAGCTCTCCTTGGGGGTCTTATGTTTTTTGCCCCTCTGAGCTACTGTTTCAGTAGTGGATGCGAGAAAATAGGAGGTTCCGTATTATAATAAGCTGAAATGGCAGAGGCATGGATCTTAATTGATGAGAAGGATAGACCTTTGTCCAGCATCTCAGTAAGGTATTGTAAAATCTGAGGTATATTTGGAACAAGTGATTCGAGTCCTTGTGCCTGGTTCCAAGTACAGAACCTCTTCCATTTTTCTGCATAACATTTCCTAGTGCTGGGCCTCCTGGCTTCTAAAATGACATCCATAACAGCTTTAGAGAGAGGTGTGGTCTGAGTGGCTATATTATCTGCCATGCAGCCAGATTTAAGGTTCTGAGTTGACTGTGCAGAATCTGATTGTCTTGAGTGAGAAGATGAGGAATTTGAGGTAGAGGCCAAGCTGGGCCTTGAGACTAGGTCTTTAGGATTGGGTACCAGTGCTGGCGTGGCCAGTCTAGGGCAATCAGGATAATTTTTGGCCTTTCTTGTCTGACTTTTAGGAGTACCTTGGTAAAGGAGAGGCATCAGAGGGAAGGCATAGACTGTCGGGCCTTTCCAGCTGAATGATAGAGCATCCACTTAAGTTCTTGATAATTGTGAGGGGAGGCAAAAAGATCTATGTCTGGGCATCCCCATTTCCTTGTTATCATGCTGAAGACCTGTGGATTTAGCTTCCATTCGTGAGAATCCATGAGAGTTCTGCTTAGTTCGTCTGCTAGTGTATTTTTCGTTCCTGGCAGGAATTGTGCCTGCAGATGTACTTGATAGGTCAGTGCTGTGTTCCACAAAGTCATGGCTTGCCTGCAGAGGGGGTAGGAATGTGTGCCCCCTTGCTTGCTTATGTAGCACATAACTGTGGTATTGTCCGTCTTTAGTAACAGTTGTCCTGGATGTAGTAAATCCTTTATGGCTGTCAGGGCATTCTGTACAGCTAGCATCTCTTTTTGATTGATGTGTAGATGCATTTGTTCCTTGGGCCACATGCCCTGAATACATTTTCCTGTCATGTGTGGCCCCATGCGTAATCCGATGCATCTGTTGTTATTGTCTGCCTGGCTGTGGGCAATGTGAAAGGCTGTCCCTTGTTGTGGTGACAGGCCCGTTGCCCACCATCGAAACTCCTGTTGCAGGCAGGGAATTAAGAGTTATTAGTGTTTCCAGGCTGTGACAATGTTGAGCCCAAACACTTTTCAGGTACCATTGCAGTTTCCTCATATGCAGTCCTGCAAATGGAATTAGTAGAATGCAGGATGCCAGGGAGCCCAGGGCCTGCAGAATTTTTCTTGCAGGGAGCTGGGACTTTGTTGCCATTATTTGAAAGTTATGCGTCAGTTGCCTTTGTCTGGCGTGAGATAAGCCATCTGGGCAGTTGTATTTAAGCTTGCACTCAGGAATATTATCTCTTGAGAGGGTACTAGTTTTGACTTCTTTTTGTTTACTGTGTACACTAGGCAAATTAGTAATGTTTTTACAAATGCCAGATGCTGTAGTAGAATGTCCTTGCTCTTTGCTTGAATAAGGCAGTCGTCCAAGTAGGGATATATTTGAATTGCTTTTTGTTTGCAAAATGCAATTACTGGTGCCAGGCATTTTGTGAAGACCCTGGGCGCAGTAGATAAGCCAAAGGTCAGTGCAGAGAATTGGTAATGCATTGAGCCAGCTATGAATCTGAGGTATCTTCTGCAAGATTGTCTGATTCGGACATGCAGGTATGCCTCCTTGAGGTCCAAGGTAACTAGCCAAGCCTTCTTGCCCAGCATGGGTAGAAGTTGCTGCAGTGTTAACATTTTGAATTTTGGAACATCTAGGAAAGTATTTAGGATTGACAGGTCGAGTATTGGTCTCCAGGCTTTGTCCTTTCTGGGTACCAGAAAAAGTCTTGAGTAAAATCCTTGTCCCCGTTCTTGCTGTGGTACTCTCTGAATAGCTCTCATGTCTATGAGAGCAGAAATTTGTTTTTGTGCCTCTGCCCATTGGTTTTGTGGCAGGTCTGGCATACCTTTTGATTTTGGAAGGGTGTGAAAGTGGAACCTGTAACCCTGAGAAACAATATTCAGTACCCACTTGTCCTGGGTGATCATGATCCAGAGCTTTGTGAGAAAAGTGCTAGCTTTCCCCCTAAGGGTGCTGCCAAAAGTGAAGTGCTTGGCATTGGTAGAGGAAAGTCATTGTGACTGTTTCCTGTAAGGTTTCCATTTGTCTTCTCCTCCTTTGGGGGCTAAAGCACCTCATTGTTTAGGTCTGTATGTGCCTTGGGGCTGAGATCTGCCTCTTTGTGGCCTGTCTGACACCGGAAAGGACCAATTTTTTGAAGGCCAGTTTCTGCTAAACCTAGGTGGTTGTACCAGCAAGAAATCTTTTACTGTCTGCACTGATTTTGCTTTATCCTCCATTTTCTTTAACACCTCTTATGCCTTAACACCAAACAAAGTATCATGCTGTAATGGAGCGTCCAATAACAAAGACATGAGGTACCGTTAATATTTAGGCATGTGAAACTGGCAGTTTAAAGCCCTTACAGCTAAAGTAGCAGAAGTATAAACTTTCTTCCCTCATCTATCCAGAGCTCTGGAATCCCTATCAGAGGGGAGAGGGTTTTTTGCAGGAGAAGCCTTAACCCCTCTGGGACCCTGAGAAATTGTTTCTGGGTCAGCAGCAAGATTTTTATAAAGACATTTATGAGAATCAGGGACCTTGTAGTACCTTGACTAATGCAGGGGGTAAAGAATCAGGAGACAGGCTGGATTCAGAGAAAACATCAACAAAATCAAGCACAGGGGGGATAGCTAGGGGCCTGCGTTGAGGCAATAAAAGAAAATCTCCGAGCTTTTTCTTGGATTCTGAATAATCCTGGCTCTCCCAATGGAAATACTCCCTCATGGTGTGCAAGGTTTCCACAAAAGAATAATCCTCAGGCGGAGAGGCAGTAGGTATAGATTCTTCTGCATCAGAGTCCTCATAGGGAGGGAGAGAATATCCCTGATCTGAAGAGAAATCAGAATAAATAGAAACCTGGTCAGATGAGTCAGTCAGTGTCTTGCCTAGGCCTTTTATCAGGAGGGGGATGGGAGCCCCTGATCAAAGTAATTAGGTCTTTGGCCATTTTAAGCATGTTTCTTTGGCATGGACTGTCCAGGAGAATGCTGTACTTGTTTCTTTGTCTTTAATGGTGTTTTTGACTTTGCGTTGGCTGCTGTAGTAGACTTAATAGTAAGCTGTGAAGGTCTGAAAACACCCTTAGAAGCCAATGCCTGCTCAGCGGCTCTGTACCCATCTGAGGGAATAGTTTCCGCAGGCCCAATACCTTGAGTTTCCAGAGGCCTAGGTGTCTCCACGTGGGAGTCGGATACGGCCTGTGGCTCTGAGGTAGCGTGTGTCAGGGGCTGCAAAAGCACCTGAGAACCGGCGACTGGCCTAGAAGAGGCTTCGTCGGTTTTGCACCTCGGATGCCTGTCTTTTTCCTTGTCTTTGCGTTTTTTATGAATTCCGGTCGTCAGTTGTTCCGACGGCATTATGTAATTAAACCTTAGGCCAAAGTAATGTAAAGCAAAATCAAACTGACGCTTAATAGTGCGTTTGTTGAATCTAGCACAAAAACAACAACTAGTAACGTCGTGATCAGGATCTAGGCAAGGAATACAGTAAGAATTAAAGTCCTTATGAGGTATTTGCTTCCCACAAGAAATACAATTGTTAACTTTTACTGACATCGGTCTGGAGCAAGAAAATGTTTCCCCAATGTGGTAATTAGCTTTATTGAAGACTTCGGTTCTGAAATTCGTTTTTGAAAATCTCAGGAGTCGGCCGACCGTCACTTGCGAACTGCTTTTGCTTCGGGCACCACACGGCAAGAAAGACTTAAGAAAATGGCGTCGGCTGCATCTTATATACCCCTGGAGTACTGACGTCAGGGAAGAAGCAACAGCAACTGACGCCGGACCTAGACTTTGGAACTCTGGCCGACTGGGGGTCGCCTGCCAGCAGGATAACCTAAGTGTAATGGCTGCAACAGTGAAACACTAACATCAGCAACAGTTATTCTCCTCCAGAAAGGTGGCCTAACAGACCTGGGGAATTACATACACATAAGCCTGACCAGCCTCATCTGTAATGCCATGGAATACATTATGGACCTCATAAATAAAGACATAAGTGACCTCCAAAACCCTGGATCCAACCAAATTCAGCTTCGTCAAGGGAAGATCCTGCCTGTTAAATCTGGTGGATTTCTTTGAAAATGTAACCAGGGCCATTAACGAGGGCAAATCTGTGCACACGGCATACCTCAACTTGGCAAAGGCTTTTGACACAATCCTACACTCGGGCATTACTGACAAAACTTGGCAAACTGAAGGTAAACCTATTGTTGTAAGATGGGTTGCCAACTGGCTCACAAACCGGACCCACACTAGCAAAAACAATGTCCCTTCACACTATCAAAATCAACAATACTCCAAGTACCCACGAAGTAGTAAGGAATCTGGGATCACAAGTTGACTGCAACCTTAACTTTGACCACCATGTGTCTACTGTAGTAGGAAGGCTTTCTACATAACCAGTATTAGTAAAGGCATCGCCTCGAGAGCAAAGGAAGTTATAACCCCTCAATACGTGGCACTAATCCAGACCATAATTGAGTATAATGCCCCATTTGATATGTACCATACAAAGCACATGCAGCGACCTCAGAGGTTTCTAACAAAGAGGATCAAGGGACTGAAGTCCCTGTCACTATACTCTGTATTGTACAGACTTCTTAAGGGAGACTTATGCCTGTCTTACAGAGAAATCTCTGATGCAAATCTAATGAACTTGCTGCATTTCAGTAAATCAAACAGGACTAAAGCTACCCATTCCACGGATCTAAATATGGCCTGGAACTTAAATAGAACATGCTGTTGGGACAGATTTTTCTCCTGGCGACTACTGCGTCTCTTTAATAGGTTGCCAATTCATGTGAAGCAGAGCATCTCTATGACACTGTTCAACAGGAACATGGATGAGTAGATGGGGCACCATAAATTCTCACCAGGGATCACTCCCACAACCCTCCTGGACATGGGCAGTCATTACTAAATGCAGTCTTGGGTACTGACTAGCATATCTATGGTATTACATTAGGATGACTCAGCTAGGCTTGAAATGACTTCCGGGTTGATAGGCTAGTAAACGTCTATGATCTTACGGACCCCCCCCCCCCCCTTGCCATTTCTTCTTAACTCATTCCCTCCAGTACAACTCTTGAGTGTATACCTTTAATTCCTAGTGGGTGTGGCCTGGGCTTTTAAAAATTAAGTTACCATCTTACAATTCTAACAAATGCTCATTGACAGAGGTCAAATATCAATACAATTGTGTTTGCCATCATGTATGCTTCAAGATAAAATATTCTGATACCCTGAATGCAGCATGGTTTTGGAATTACTAATACAAGTATGAACAAGTAATATTTGATGCCTAGAGGAACAGGAGGAGGCAACTGCAGATGCACCTGGAGGCATCACTCCGATGTAATGAGTATATGGAAGAGGAGGAATGAAAAATCTTGGTGATTCCCTGTATCAACTTAACCAGTCTATCACACTTTTTGATCATTTCTGTAACAGACCGGACAAAAACTAAATCTTTATCCAAAGGAGAACTTGAAATATCATGTTTATCATCCTCTGGAAGGTTCTGAGAGTGCAGCCAAGCAATTCTTCTCAAATCAGTACCAATGTCAAACAGCCATGGAAGAAAACAACCAAGTCATATATAGACACTAAACTAGGAGCAGTAACACGTACAGTAGAAGAAACTAAACTATTTCAAGTAGATTTTTCCTCACATGACACTGCACATAAAATTCCCTATACTTGCACAACTTATCAGAATACACTTCAATCTACGAGTTTAACAATTCTTAAAAAAAATAAATAAATAAATAAATAAAAAAATAAAAGTGGTAGAACTTTTCCCATTCTTGGGTGCCTTCTGTGCCGAGTCTGCATGTCCTTCCTGTGGTCGCATGGGTTTTCTCCGGGTGCTCCGGTTTCCTCCCACATTCCAAAGACATGCTGTAGGTGGATTGGACACACTAAATTGGCCCTAGGTGTGAGTGCATGTGTGTGCTTTCTGTGGAAGGCTGGGCACCGGGCTGGCAACATGACACCGTAAAACTCCACTGCCAATCATGAGCGGACAAGTGATCCGCTGTGGCGACCCCTAACTGGGAAAAGCTGAAAGAAGAAGAAGATGATCAATAGTCTTCCCATGCTTACCAGATAGAGCAGGAGTGGAATTAACTAAATATTTAGCAGCACTAAGATTAACTAAAGCTATAGCTGCTAGGTCAGGTTTGGGTGAGGAAGTTTAGGCATCCTAAATACCCTTTTAGTGACAGCTGGCTGACTACTAGAAAACTGCAGGCAGTAAAACACGATCTCCAAAGCTGACAGAACTGCAAGAGTAAGTGAAAATACTACGAGCTGCTTACAGAAGGAACTCCCTCTGTAAGCAGCTCATAGTAACTTCTGAGGGACAGAGAACCCTTAGTGTTCTCCCACTGAAAACACTGGCATATTCTGGAAATAGTCTCAGAGAAACCAAAACCCTCGTGGGGTGGGGGGTGAAAAGTAAAATTTCCTCACAGAAAAAAAAAAGTTTTTTAATTACTTTAAACAACTGTTAAGCTGGCAGGAAAAAATAGCACTCTTACAAAGTCTCAAAAGTCCATTAAAATACAAAATCCTAACTTTAAAGTAACTTTCTTGTTCAGGAATGTATTACTAGACAAACCATTTTTTAATGGAAGTTTTTTTCCCCAAAGGGAACTTTATCTGCCCAGCGAAGGAACAGCACACCCCGACTGTCAATCATCTAAAGTCACAGGAAAGAATAGCCGTGTAAAATCTTACCATAACAATAGAGGTCCTTCTCTGTTTCAGTATTCTTACTGTGGGATACTCAGGCAACTCTAACTTCGGCTCCTATACAAAATATTTCAGCCTGGTTGCTATTGGTGCATGGGACGTCACATGTAGGGCCATAAACCAGGGATCTTAAATGTGACGTCTGTGCACACAGACTTGAGAAAGTACAGTTGTGTACCTACCATTAATGTAGATGTTAGAGTGTATTCACTGTTGCAGTCATTACACTTGGGTTATCCTGCTGGCAGGCTACCCGCAGTAGGCCAGAATTCCTAAGTCTAGGTCCGGCATCTGTTGCTGTCACCTCTTCCGTGACGTCAGTGCGCCAGGGATATAAAAGATGCAGCAGACGCCATTTTCTTCAGTTTTTCTTGCCCCAGATGTCAGGCGACTCAAATAGGTAGGTTAAAAAATTATGCCAAGAAGCATGCATGTACTAAAATAAAAATTTCCTTCATCTACAAGCAAATACACCACATAGGTTGTATAGAATAGAGAAGTACAGAAAAGTCCCAGCAAAGAAAAGGGGGATGGTGGGTGGGTAACCTGGACTGCAACAGTGAATACACTCTAACATCTACATTTATGGTAGGTACACAACTGTACTATGTTCATCGTGTTTCACTGTTGCAGTCATTACACTTGGGTTGAATTCCAAAGCTGAGGTTGGGTGGCTGGGCCTAAATAGGATTAGGAAAGGCTACCAGGCCCTGCAGAACTGCAGTGGCAAAGCCTGCTCTGGATTTAGAGTAGAGGGGTAAGTGGTAGTGCCTGGTGAAAGTGTGCACTGAACTCCAGGTTGCAGCCTCTAGAATGTCTTGGGTTGGTACTCCTCTGAGGAAGGCTGAAGTGGCTGCTGCTCTAGTTGAATGTGGACTAATGCCCTTAGGCACGGATTTGCCATGTTGTGAATAGCAGAAACGAATGCAGTGTCCTATCCATTTTGAAATAGTCTGCTTTGAGATGGGCTTTCTTTGTGATCCTGCAGAATAAGCTACAAACAGTTGCTCAGTTTTTCTGAAAGCTTTTGTTTTGTCCAAATAGAAGTGTAGCTGTCTGTGTATGTCCAAAGCATGCAGAAGTCTCTCCCCTTTATTCTGGGGATTTGGATAAAATGTTGGCAAATGAATGGTTTGGTTAAGAGGCACACTGGATACTACCTTTGGCATAAATGTTGGGGTTTGTCCTTAGAGAAACCCTGTCCTGATGAAAAATGATGAAAGGTTCCACTGCCACTAATGCCTGTAACTCAGACTCTTCTTGCTGAAGTTATCGCTAGGAGCAGAGCAGTTTTCCATGATAAAAATTTTATATCAGCTGTATTGGCTGGCTCAAAAGGAGGCAGTGTGAGCTTTTCTAAAACAAAATTGAGGTGCCATGTAGGTATCGGTGCTCTCCTTGGGGGTCTTATGATTTTGGCCCCTCTGAGGTACTGTCTTAGCAGTGGATGAGAGAAAACAGGAGGTTCCGTATTGTAATGAGCTGAAATGGCAGAGGCATGGATCTTAATTGATGAGAAGGATAGGCCTTTGTCCAGCATCTCAGTAAGGTATTGTAAAATCTGAGGTATATTTGGAACAAGTGGTTTGAGTCCTTGTGCCTGGTTCCAAGCACAGAATCGCTTCCATTTTTCTGCATAAGATTTCCTAGTGCTGGGCCTCCTGGCTTCTAAAATGACATCCATAACAGCTTTAGAGAGAGGTGTGGTCTGAGTGGCTATATTATCTGCCATGCAGCCAGATTTAAGGTTCTGAGTTGACTGTGCAGAATCCGATTGTTTTGTTGAGTCAGAAGATGAGGAATTTGAGGTAAAGGCCAGGCTAGGCCTTGAGACAAGCTCTTTAGGATTGGGTACCAGTGCTGGCGTGGCCATTCTGGGGCAATCATTTTGGCTTCTCTTGTCGGACTTTTAGGAGCACCTTGGAAAGAGGAGGCAGTGGAGGAAAGGCATAAACTGTCAGTGTTTTCCAGTTGAAGGATAGAGCATCCACTTTCTATGCTTGTGAGTGATAAGTTCTTGTGCAGAATCTCTGTAGTTGGCAGTTGTGAGGGGAAGCAAAAATATCCATGTCTGGGCGTCCCCATTTCTTTGTTATCATGCTGAAGACCTGTGGATTTAGTTTCCATTCGTGAGGATCCATGAGAATTCTGCTTAGTTTGTCTGCCAGAGTATTTTTCTTTCCTGGCAGGAATTGTGCCTGCAGATGTACTTGATAGGTCAGTGCCATGTTCCACAAAGTCATGGCTTGCCTGCAGAGGAGGTAGGAATGTGTGCCCCCTTGCTTATGTACCACATAACTTTGGTACTGTCAGTCTTTAATAGTTGTCCTGGATGTAATAGATTCTGGAAGGCTGTCAGGGCATGCTGTACAGCTAGCATCTCTTTTTGATTGATGTGAAGATGCATTTGTTCCTTTGGCTACGTGCCCTGAATACATTTTCCTGCCATATGTGCCCCCCAGGCATAATCCGATGAATCTGTTATTGTCTGCCTGGCTGTGGGTAAGGTGGAAGGCTGTCCCTTGTGGTGACAGGCCAGTGCCCACCATCGAAACTCCTGTTGTAGGCAGGGAATAAGAGTTATTATTGTTTCCAGCCTGTAGCAATGTTGAGTCCAAACACTTTAGATACCACTGTAATTTCCTGATATGCAGTCTTGCATACGGAATTAGTAGAATGCAGGATGCCATGAAGCCCAGAGCCTGCAGAATTTTTCTTGCAGGGAGCTGGGTCTTTGTTGCCATCATTTGAAAGTAATGAGTCAGTTGCCTTTGCTTGTCTGGCGTGTGATAAGCCATCTGGGCAGTTGTAGTTAAGCTTACACCCAGGAATATTATCTCTTGAGAGGGCACTACTTTTGACTTCTTTTCATTTACTGTGTACCCTAGGCAAATTAGTAATCTTTTTACAAACGCCAAATGCTTTAGTAGAATGTCCTTGCTCTCTGCTTGAATAAGGCAGTCGTCCAAGTAGGGATATATCTGAATTCCTTTTTGTCGGCAGAATGCAACTACTGGTGCCAGGCATTTTGTGAAGACCCTGGGCGCAGTAGATAAGCCAAAGGGCAGTGCAAAGAATTGGTAATGCATTGAGCCAGCTATGAATCTGAGGTATCTTCTGCAAGATTGTCTGATTGGAACATGCATGTATGCCTCTCTGAGGTCCAAAGTAACTAGCCAAGCCTTCTTGCCCAGCATCTGTAGAAGTTGCTGCAGTGTTAACATTTTGAATTTCGGAATATCCAGGAAAGTATTTAGGATTGACAGGTCCAGTACTGGTCTCTAGTCTTTGTCCTTTCTGGGTACCAGGAAAAGTCTTGAGTAAAATCCTTGTCCCTGTTCTTGCTGTGGTACTCTTTGAATAGCGCTCATGTCCATGAGAGCAGAAATTTGTTTTTGTGCCTCTGCCCACTGGTTTTGTGGCAGGTCTGGCATACCTTTTGATTTTGGAAGGGTGTGAAAGTGGAACCTGTAACCCTGAGAAAAGTACAGTTTTGTACCTACCATAAATGTAGATGTCCGATAGATATGCAACTGCAGTCATAACATATGGGTTGTCCTGCCTTAGGCAGCCCTCGGTCGGCCGGATTCCAAAGTCTGGGTCCGACGTCAGCTGATGTCGCATTTCTCTCCGACGTCAGAGCGGCTGGAGTACATAAGCATCAGCCGACGCCATCTTCTTCAGTGTTTCTTGCCCCAGATGCCAGGTGCCCTCCAAGGAAGGCTGTAATCAAATTGGAAGAAAAAACAGATTTCCAGACAAATAAATAAGCAATAAACAGATACACCATAACAGATACCCCCAGCTAAGGGTAACAGGGATATGAGTGGACCCAAGGCATAGAGGGGAAGGAGGGAAAACCGACTGCAGTTGCATATCTATCGGACATCTACATTTATGGTAGGTACAAAACTGTACTATGTCCTTCAAGAATGCAACTGCAGTCATAACATATGGGTTGAATACCATAGCTTAGCTGGGGGAGGTGGAATACTCTAAGAAAAGGATGGTGTAGCTATCAATCCCTGCAGGACTGCAGAAGCAAAGCCTGCTCTGGATCTGGAATATAGAGGAAGGTTGTAGTGTTTGGAAAATGTATGCACGGAGATAGTACAGTTTTGTACCTACCATAAATGTAGATGTCCGAACAGGATAGCATCTGCAGTCTAAGATTGCCACCCTCCTTCCCCTCTGTGGTACTAGTATTTACCCTCCAAATAGCTAGCTGGGGGGATCTCTTATGGTGTATTTGTTGTATATATGTACATATATGCTTATTTTTTGTGTTTGCCTACTACTTTTTGGAAACATTGGCATTTACCCAAAATTTAGCTTTCCAAGAGGGCAACTGGCATCAGGGGCAAGAAACACTGAGGAAAATGGCGTCGGCTGATTGTCCTGTCGTCAGGCAGCCCTTCGGTCGGCCGGATTCCAAAGTCTGGGTCTGGCCTCGGCTGGTGTCGCACTTCACCCGACGTCATCTCTGCTGGTCTTCGGGTATAAAGGCATCAGCCGACGCCATTTTCCTCAGTGTTTCTTGCCCCAGATGCCAGTTGCCCTCTTGGAAAGCTAAATTTTGGGTAAATGCCAATGTTTCCAAAAAGTAGTAGGCAAACACAAAAAATAAGCATATATGTACATATATACAACAAATACACAATAAGAGATCCCCCCCAGCTAGCTATTTGGAGGGTAAATACCCTAGGAGTACCACAGAGGGGAAGGAGGGTGGGTAATCCTGACTGCAGATGCTATCCTGTTCGGACATCTACATTTATGGTAGGTACAAAACTGTACTATGTCCTTCAAGGATGCATCTGCAGTCCTAACAAATGGGTAGAATACCATAGCCAAACTAGGGGAGGAGGAAGAAGAATTATGGTGTAGTTAGGATCCCTTGCAAAACAGCAGTGGCAAACCCTGCTCGGGATCTAGAGTATAGAGGTAAGTTATAATGCTTGGCAAATGTTAGGACTGCAGATGCATCCTTGAAGGACATCCATGTAGCAGCTTCTAGAATGTCTTTTGTAGGCACCCCTCTTAAGAATGCTGTTGAGGTGGCTGTAGCTCTGGTAGAGTGTGGTCTGACATTTGCTGGTACACTCTTTCCATGGAAGGAATAACAGAATCTGATGCAATGTCCAATCCATTTTGAAATAGTCTGTTTGGAAATTGCTTTCCCTTGTACTCTAGGGGCGTAAGCTACAAAAAGCTGATCAGACTTCCTACTGGTCTTGGTTCTGTCCAGGTAGTAGCGAAGTTGTCTGTGAATGTCCATGGTATGCAACAGTCTTTCCCCTTTGTTCTCAGGATTGGGAAAGAAAGTAGGCAGGTGAATGGCTTGATTTAAAGAAACCCTAGATACCACTTTTGGCATAAAGGTAGGGTTGGTTCGTAAGGAGACCCTGTCTCTGTGAAAGATTATGAACGGTGGTATTGCCATTAGAGCCTGTAGTTCCGAAACCCTTCTTGCTGAGGTAATTGCCAACAGGAAAGCTGTCTTCCATGAGAGAAATTGTAAGTCCACAGAAGCTGCTGGCTCAAAGGGAGGTAGAGTCAATTTTTCTAGGACAAAGTTAAGGTCCCAAGCTGGTACTGGAGCCTTTCTAGGTGGCTTTATATTCTTGATTCCCCTAAGGAATTGCCTTAACAAAGGATGTGAAAACACAGGTGGGTCAGTGTTATATCTAGCTGAAATAGCTGAAGCATGTATTTTTATGAAGAATATGAGAGTCCATTCTGTAGCATATCTGCCAAATATTCCAGAATGAGAGAAATGCTCAATAATGATGCATCATGACCCTTGCTGGTATTCCAAATGCTGAATCTCTTCCATTTTGCTGAGTAAACCTTTCTGGTGGATGGTCTTCGGGCTTCTGTTAGTATCCTCTGAACTTCCTTGGAGAGAGATAGATTGAGGTTATTCATGGGATCTCCCAAGCTGTTAGCTGCAGCGTCTGAATGTTGGGATGTACTGTCTTGAAGTTGTGTTGAGTCAAAAGTTGGGGCCATTGGGGAAGGGCCCACTTTTTGTTGTGACATATGCTCCATAGTAGTGGGTACCAGTGCTGTCTTGGCCAGTCTGGAGCTATTAGGATCCCCTTGGGCTTCTCTGCTTTGATCTTTAGTAATATTGTGGTCATCAGTGGCAGAGGTGCGAATGCATAGATTTTTAGGAAGTTCCAGTTGAATGAGAGAGCATCTATTTTCCATGCTTGTGGATGATATGTCCTTGAGCAGAACTTTTGTAGATGATGATTGAGGTGGGAGGCAAATAGGTCTACTTCTGGCCTGCCCCATGTTGAGGTGAGTCGTATGAAGATTTCTGGATGTAACCTCCACTCGTGGGGGTCTAGGAAATTCCTGCTTAGGCTGTCCGCCAGCACATTGTCTTTGCCTGGAACAAACTGGGATTGCAACTGTATGTTTAGGCTCAGTGATTTTCCCCAAAGATTCATTGTCAGTCTGCAAAGGGGTAAGAATGGGTGCCCCCCTGCTTGTTTATGTACCACATCACAGTGGTGTTGTCTGTCCGTATTAGCAGGTGGCCTTGCTGAAGCTGTTGTCGAAAGGCCTCGATGGCATGCATTACTGCCAGCATTTCTTTTTGGTTGATATGCAGATGTGTTTCCTTTGGAGACCAAAGTCCTTGAATACATCTGCCCTCCATGTGCGCCCCCCCATCCAAGGCCTGAGGCGTCTCTGGTCATGGTCTGTGTTATCTGAGGTTTCTTGAATGACATACCTGTGTTTGCCTGGCTTACCGAGGCCCACCATAGAAATTCCTTCTGTAGGCATGGAATGAGCGGTATGGTTGTCTCTAGGTTGTTGCTGTGCTGAGACCATAAGCTTTTTAGGTACCATTGTAGCTTTCTCATGTGTAGTCTTGCTAATGGAACCAGGAGAATGCAGGATGCCATGTAACCCAGGGCCTGTAGGAATCTCCTTGCAGTCATCTGGGTGAGCTTTGCCAAACCTTTGAAATAATGAGTTAACTTCTTTTGCTTGTCTTCTGTCAGGTAAGCCATTTGAGAGGCTGTGTCTGGTTTGGCTCCTAAGAAGGTTATTTGCCAGGATGGCTGAAGTCTTGACTTTTGGAAGTTGACTGTGTAACCCAGAGCCTGTAGTAATTGTATGAGATAATTCAAGTTTTTTGTCAAAATCAGTTTGTCGTCCGCTTGTATGAGGCAGTTGTCCAGGTACGGGTAAATTTGGATCCCCTGGAGCCTGCAATGAGCAATTACTGAAGCCAGGCATTTCGTGAATACTCTGGGTGCAGTAGATAAGCCAAATGGCAATGCTGAGAATTGATAATGCTCTGGCCCTGCAAGAAATCTGAGGTATCGTCTGCAGCTGTGTCTGATAGGGACATGCAGGTATGCCTCCTTGAGGTCCAGAGTAATCAGCCAAGACCCCTTGCCCAGCATGGGAAGGAGTTGCTGTAGCGTCAGCATTTTGAACTTTGGTACTATGAGAAAAGTGTTTAATGCGGACAAATCCAGTATTGGTCTCCATTGAGTTTCTTTTCTTGGAACAAGGAACAGTCTTGAGTAAAACCCCTGGCCTTGTTCTTGTTGTGGAACTTTTTCAATTGCTTTGATCTGAACAAGCAGAGAAATTTGCTTGATAGCCTCTGCCCTCTGGTTTTGTGGTAGGTTTGGCATGCCTTGTTTTCTTGGTAAGGTATGAAAGTGGAACCTGTAACCTTGGTCTATAATGTCCAAAATCCATTTGTCCTTTGTCAATCTGTGCCAATTGTCTGAAAACAGAGATAATTTTCCGCCCAAAGGAGCTTCTGTTTGCTCCTTGGTCAGCGGAAGTAGAGGAAAGTCATTGAGATTGTCCCTGTGGGGCAGGAGAAACCCCTGCGTCACTTCTTTGGTTTGCTGGTTGCCATTGTCGTCCCCTGTAGGAACGTCTGTATTGCCCTTTTCCTCGGCCACGCCTGTTTTTACCCCTTTGAAATCTTTCAGGATTAGGAAAGGACCAGTTTTTTGAAGGCCAATTTCTGCTGAACCTGGGAGGCTGAACCTGGAGGAAATCTTTGACTGTCTGAACTGACTTGGCTTTTTCCTCGATGGACTTTTAACACATCTTTAGCATTAGCACCAAAAAGCTTGTTCTTTTCCAAGGGTGCATCAAGAAGTTTTGCCTTAACATGATCTGGTAGAGGTTGTTCTTTTAACCATGCATGTCTACGAAAGACCGCCCCTGTCATAGCTGCCCTACATGAAGCTTCCAATGCATCATATCCACACTGCAGAAAGTGATTGCTAACTTGCTGAGAATTATGTACAGCCTCCTGCAAAGATTTTTTATCTAAAGGTTCAGGAGAGGCCAATGTTTTCTGTAAGTCATCTAACAGGTAATCCTGATATTGAAACATATGAAAGAGACAATTGAGAGCTCTCATAGATAAAGTAGTGGAGGTATAGACGTTCTTCCCCCATCTCTCTAATGACCTAGCTTCCCTGTTGGAAGGTAAGGGATTTTTGGAGGTGGTAGCTGAAACCCCTTTCGGTCCCTGTGAAATTGTTTCTAAATCAACAGCATGGGCCCTAAAGAAATGAGAATGTGTTTCTGGGACCCTATAGTATCTGTCAGGCTTGGCAAGAGCAGGAGGAAGAGTATCAGGGGTAACACTGGAGTCAAAGAGTACAGATCATCCAAAACATCAAGCACAGGAGGGATAGCTAAGGGCCTGTGTTGGGGCTTTTTAAGGAAGGTTCGAAGGCGCTTTCTGGAATCAGAATATTTCTGGCCTTGCCACTTAAAATGCTCCCTCATGGAATGCAGAACTTCCCCAAAAGAAATATCCTCAGGAGGGGAGGCCGAGGGGATGGAATCCTCTGCATCCGAGTCCTCATAGGTCTGGAAGGGCTCTTCCTGGCTATCAGAGTGAACAGAGTCCTCAGAATCTTCATCTGAAGGGAGAGGGTCGGAGGGTTCAACCCGGGGCCTCTTATCAGAAGGAGGCTGGGATCCTCTCTCTGGATGGGCCTGGGAACCTCTGATCATGGAAATTAAGTCTGCGGCCATAGTCATGATTTGTGTTTCAGGAGTAGGCTGAGGTAAGGCTTTAGCAGCAAGGTGCTTGGTCTTGCTGGCTATCTTAGCACGTGTGTAGGCCTTGATAGACATGGACATGGGAGGCCTAGCAGCTCCACGTGCAGGAGTGACCTTATCCACAGTAATGGTCTCGGGCATTTCCTCGGTTTCGGTATCCGGAGGAAAATCAATAACTGGCGTCGGTGTGGTCTCCGGTATCGGAGGTATCGGTAATGCGGTGTCTTTGGTTTGGAGCGGTGAAATAACCGCCTCAGAGGGAACCGGGGCACTCGCGGTAGGTTTTGGCATGGTGTCGGTGGAAGACGTGTGCCGAGGATGTCTGTCCCGGTCTTTTCGTTTCTTAGGAATCTGCGATGTCGGTAGTTCCGACGGCATTGTGTAATCGAATTTTTCGCCGAAAAAGTCTTCAGCGAACTCCGCCCGGCGCCTGAGAGTGCGCTTATTGAAGCGAGCACAGGCGGCACAGTCCGAGACGTCGTGGTCTGGGCCAAGGCAAGGAAGGCAGTAAGAGTGGAAATCCTTATGAGGTATTTGTTTACCACAAGACAAACAATTATTTACTTTTTCAGTAATTTCTGACATTGGCTGAGGCAAGAAAAGGTCCCCAACGGGGTACTTAGCTTTTTTGATGTCTTCGGATTCGAAGAATACAGGAGCTGACCGACCGGCACTTGCGAACTGCTTCTGCTTCGGGCACCGCGCGGCAAGAAAGACTGAAGAAGATGGCGTTGGCTGATGCTTATGTACTCCAGCCACTCTGACGTCGGAGAGAAAGGCAACATCAGCTGACGTCGGACCCAGACTTTGGAATCCGTCCGACAGAGGGCTGCCTGAGGCAGGACAACCCATATGTTATGACTGCAGTTGCATTCTTGAAGGACATCTGGAATATCAATAGATTGATTTAAATTTGCCTGAAAAGCCACCTTGGGTAAAAAAGACGGGTTAGTTCTTAGAGAAACTGTGTATTTGTGGAAAACTAAATAAGGAGGACAAATGCAAAGGGCATGAAGTTCAGATACTCTCCTAGCAGATGTAATGGCTACTAGGAAGAGTCTCTTTCAGGAAAGTAACTTCAATGAACAGGAAGCCGCAGGTTCAAGGGGGGGGGGGGAGAGATCAAGGATGCTAAAACTAAGTTTAAATCCCACTGTGGTGGGGGGGGGTCTTTGATCGGGGGCTTGAGTAAAAAGATACCGCTGAGGAATGCCTTGCAAAGCTTATGGGACATAATACTGGAGTCCGACAGGCTTATGTAAAAATCTGAAATGGCTGCTAACTGAACTTTTACTGTGGAGGAGGAAGACCCTGAATGAAAAATTTCAGCTAGGAAATCCAAGAACGAGTGTATTGGAGAAGTGAAGGGATCTATATTCCTAGCCTTTGCTCAGAAGGAAAAACGTTGCCACTTACTAGCATAGATCTTTCTGGTGGAAACCTTAACGGAAGCTACGATAATATCCCGGACAGAATTTGAAATCATTGGAAGCCTGGCTAGGGATGGAAGTGGAGCAACCAAGCTGTGAGGTTGAGAGATTGGAGGGATTGGTGCAGCTGCCCTGACTGATGGGCCAAAAAATCTGGCACTGGATCCAGATGCCAATGCTGCTCTATAAGATAATGATGCAGGAAAGGGAACCCTATCTGTCGAGGCCAATAAGGGGCAATGAGAATCATCTTGGCTCTCAAGGCGGTAGCTTTCTGAATTATCTGTGTGATTAATGGAAAGGGGGAAAAGCGTATAGAAGTCCCCGAGGCCAATCGTGGACTAGAGCGTCTCTGGGGGGATGGCCTGGAAGGGGGAAGAGAGTGAAGAAGTCGAGGCACTTGCTGTTTTGTGGTGTTGCAAAAAGATCGCAGCAAGGAAACCCCCACTTCCTAAAAATTTCTTCCGTCACCGATTGCTTGAGACACCACTCATGGGGCATGAGAATAGCTCTGCTCAGCCTGTCCGCTATGACGTTGGACTTCCCGGGGATATGCGCTGCTATCAGAAACCGCTGAGAAGAGATCGCCCAATGCCAGAGTCTGAGTGCTTCTCGACACAGGGGATAGGACTTGGTTCAGCCCTGCTTGTTGATATACCATACTACGGACATATTGTCCGTTTGAATTGCAATAGTCCCCAGGGGAAGAGAGTCTTGGAGGGCTTGCAACGTCAAAAGCACTGCTCATCTCCAGGACGTTTATGTGCAAGTGGCATTCGAAAGGTTGCCATGTGCCATGGACTGTCCTGCCCTGAAAATGCCCCCCACCCCCCACCCAATCAGGGAGGCGTCTTTTGTGACCATGGGGGGGAAAAGTAAATGGTCTGCCCTGATGGACTTGAGGGGAGACCATCCACCAAGACAGATGTTTTTTGAAAGATAGAGTTATTAAGATCTTGTGTGTCATAGGGAGCTGTTGGAAGGACCACTGGGAGAAAAGCATCCACTGAAGAAGCCGCATGTAAAAGCGGGCAAGAAGCGTGATGGCTGCCTCCATGAGATCTAATACTTTCAGAACATACCTGGCCTGAATTTTGTTGCTCTGAAGGAGGACGTGAACATGATTTAGAATATCTAAGACCCTCTGCTCTGTTAACTTTGCTGAGAGCTGAACGGTGTCCAAGGTGGCGCCTATGAAGGTAATAGACTGACAAGGCAGACTTTTCAAAATTTAGAGAGATACCTAGCTCTTTGCAAATGTGAATGGTGTAGTCTCTGGCTAGAAGAAGTTGATGCCTGGTGGTGGCAGTGAGGAGCCAGTCGTCTAGGTATGAAAACACCTGGAATCCTTTACGTCTCAGGTGAGCTGTAACCGCTGCCATACATTTGGTGAACACTCGGGGGGCTGTAGTTAGACCAAAGGGCAGAGCTCTGAACTGGTAGTGACTGGCCCCCAGCTGGAAACGAAGAAACCTTCTGGAGTGCCTGTGTATTTGGATGTGATAGTACGCATCCTGAAGGTCCACTGAGCACATCCAATTATCCTTGCCCAGATGTGGTAGAATGGACTGTAGCATGACCATCCGGAACCTCATTCTTTTTACAAACTTGTTTAGTTTGCTGAGATCCAATATTGGCCTCCAGTCCCATTTTTTTTGGTACCAAAAAGAACTTTGAGTAGACTCCGGATCCTAGTTGGTCTGCTGGGACTGGTTGGATGGCTCTCTTTTTTTAGCAGCTTTGATATTTCTACTGCTGCTTGTTCCCTTAGACTGGGTGGAACGTCTGGAAGAGACCCCATTTGAATAGTTGGGGTTTGGATAAAGGGGATTTTGTAACCCTGTGATATAATCGACTGCACCCATTTGTCTTGAGTGAGGGAGAGCCAGGCTTGTGGGTTCAGCGATAATCTTCCCCCGAACGCTTCTGAAGGGACTGCTTCCGAAGGTGTAGTCGGGCAGCACTTCAGGGATGCTGGAAGGGTTTGTCAGAGAGGGTTTCTCTGCTACCCTGATTCTGCGGACCCCCTCTGCCTCTTGGACGGCGTCTGTTGTTGTTCCCCCCTCTGCCTCTAGGGGGGAACTGACCTCTTGCGTCAGGCGTTACTCCTTGTGATTTGCGGAACCACATTTTTCCACCCTTTTGACCCTTAGGATATGGTCTAGATGGGGTTGAAAAACGGACTCCTATGGCAGAAAGAGTCTTGCCATCTTGTTCGCATCTGGTCAAAGTATCTTTCACTTGAGGTCCAAAACGCTGAACCATCAAAGGGGGAGTTAGTGAAGGATGCCTTGAAGGGGTCTGCGAAGTTGCAAAGCCGCATCCAGGCGTGACACCTTAAAGCCACACCTGTGCCTGCGGCCCTACTCGCTCCATCGGCTGCATAGGAAATGAGCAGCATGGAGGAGTTGACAATGGAATTCAGGGTTCCTAGCTGTGAGTTAATTTTGTCCTGAGACCCAGCAGCTGATGTATCCTGTAGAACCTCACCCAGTTCTTTGAGAATGTCTCTTTGAAGACGGGTGAAGTGATATAAGTAATTCAGCGACCGCATGGCAAAGGTCGCTGACGAGAACATCCGCTTGCCGTACCTATCCATTGTCCAAGATTCCTTGTTAGGCGGATGTATAGGCACTAAAGGATCAGCCAGTTCCTTCTTGGTGGCTGCTGCCACCACCATGGCATCAACTGGGACACCTTTAGATAAAAATTGCTTATCCGTAGGGGCTGTTATAAATTTGGAAGGCCTCCGTGGGGTGGGTTCCATCGAATCAGGGGCCGTCCACGCCTTCCGCTCCTCCACTTCCATAAGGGGGTCGAGGGGCGGAGACACCAAGGAGGTGGAGGGTCGAGAACCAAAAGCCTCCAGGTAAACCGACTCGTCCTTGGAAGGATTAAGGGAAGACCAGCTCCCCCTCTGTTTAAGGATTTCAAGGATGTCAGAGAAGGAGACATCCTCAGAGGGGGAAAGTACAGTTTTGTACCTACCATAAATGTAGATGTCCGAACTGGATAGCATCTGCAGTCATAACAGATGGGTTGTCCTGTCGTCAGGCAGCCCTTCGGTCGGCCGGATTCCAAAGTCTGGGTCCGGCTTCGGCTGATGTCGCACTTCACCCGACGTCATCTCTGCTAGTCTTCAGGTATAAAGGCATCAGCCGACGCCATTTTCCTCAGTGTTTCTTACCCCAGATGCCAATTGCCCTCTTGGAAAGCTAAATTTTGGGTAATGCCAATGTTTCCAAAATAGTAGAAGGCAAACACAAAAAATAAACATGTATGTACATATATACAAACAAATACACCATAAGAGACTCCCCCCCCCAGCTAGCTATTAGGAGGGTAAATACCCTAGGAGTACCACAGAGGGGAAGGAGGGAGGGTAATCCTGACTGCAGATGCTATCCAGTTCGGACATCTACATTTATGGTAGGTACAAAACTGTACTATGTCCTTCATGGATGCATCTGCAGTCATAACAGATGGGTAGAATACCATAGCCAAACTAAGGGAGGAGGAAAAAGAATTATGGTGTAGTCAGGATCCCTTGCAGTACAGCAGTGGCAAACCCTGCTCGGGATCTAGAATATAGAGGTAAATTATAATGCTTGGCAAATGTATGCACGGAGGTCCAAGTAGCCGCCTCAATAATGTCCTTGGTTGCCACTCCTCTTAAGAATGCTGTGGTAGTGGCTGTGGCCCTTGTAGAATGAGGTCTTATGTCCTGTGGGACTGGTTTTCCATGGTAGGAGTAACAGAATCTTATGCAATTTCCTATCCATTTGGAGATTGTCTGTTTGGAAATTGCTTTTCCTTCCCTTCCTGTTGCATAGGCTACAAAGAGCTGGTCAGTTTTTCTGTTACCTTTGGTTCTGTCCAGGTAGTAGCGTAACTGTCTATGTACATCCAAGGTATGTAGCATTCTTTCACCTCTGTTTTGCGGGTTGGGAAAGAAGGTAGGTAGGTGGATTGCCTGGTTTAAAGACACTCTGGATACCACCTTAGGCATAAACGTAGGATTAGTTCTCATGGACACCCTATCTTGATGGAAGATTAGGAAGGGTTGCACTGCCATTAAGGCCTGTAGTTCCGAAACCCTCCTTGCTGAAGTAATAGCCAGTAGGAAAGCAGTTTTCCATGACAGGTGTTGTAGATCTGCTGTTGCTGCTGGTTCAAACGGAGGGAGTGTCAATTTTTCTAGTACAAAATTCAAGTCCCATGCTGGTAATGGTGGCTTCCTAGGAGGTTTTACATTCTTGATCCCTCTGAGGAGCTGCCTGAGTAGAGGATGTGAAAAGACAGGCGGATCAAAGCTGTATTCTGATGAGATAGCTGATGCATGTATCTTGATGGAGGAATAGGACAGGCCTGTATGTAGAAGCTCTGCCAAGTATTCCAGAATGTTAGCAATATCTATGTTCGACACATTTTTTCCTCTTTCAGTACTCCAAATGACGAACCTTTTCCATTTTCCTGCATAGTTCCTTCTTGTTGAAGGTCTGTGGGCTTCAAGTATAATGTCTTTAACCCTTTGTGAAAGGTGTGGGTTAGTTACTGCTATGTGAGGTTCCAGGCAGTCAGTTGCAAGGTTTTTAGGTTTGGATGTATTATGCTGTAGTTGTTCTGAGTTAACATCAGAGGCATCAAGGGTATTGACCACATTTTCTCCCGAGACATGCTCCTCAGCAATGGATACCAGTGTTGTCTTGGCCAGTTCGGAGCTATCAGAATTATCCTTGGACGTTCCTCTTTGATTTTCAGTAGTACCTTGTGCATCAAGGGAAGAGGTGGGAATGCATATGCTGTCAGGCCTTTCCAGCTGAAGGATAGAGAGTCCACCTTCCATGCTAGTGGGTGGAATGTCGTTGTGCAGAATTTTTTGAGCTGGTGATTTTGTGGGGAAGCGAATAGATCTATTAGTGGCATTCCCCATTTCTTTGTGATGACCTTGAAGATGTCCGGGTGTAGCATCCATTCGTGAGCATCCGAGGTGGTTCTGCTTAAAATGTCTGCTAGGGTGTTCTCTTTCCCGGGTACAAATATTGCCTGTAACTGGATGTTGTAGCTTAGAGCCAGATTCCAAAGGTCCAAAGTCATTCTGCATAGAGGGTATGAATGAGTGCCTCCCTGTTTGTTGATGTACCACATGACTGTGGTGTTGTCTGTCCTTATCATCAAATGGCCTTCTTTGAGGAATGGTCTGAATTTTAGCATTGCCAGTTTTACTGCCAGCATCTCTTTTTGGTTTATGTGCAGGTGCAGCTGTTCCTGAGTCCACAGTCCTTGTACGCATTTGTTCAGCATGTGTGCTCCCCATCCTAGGTCTGAGGCGTCCGTTGTGATGGTTTGGTTTGCTTGGAAGTTGTGGAAGGGTAGGCCTGGGTTTGACTGGCATGCCTGAGCCCACCATAGGAACTCCTGTTTTAAGCACGGGATTAGTGGTATTTCTGTTTCTAAGCTGTGCCTGTGTTGAGACCATATATTCTTTAGGTACCACTGTAACTTTCTCATATGCAGCCTGGCATGTGGGACCAAGATTATGCATGATGCCATGAATCCCAAGGCCTGCAGAACTTTTCTTGCTGTTAGTTTGTTCTGTTTTGTTAATGCCAAGAAGTAAAGAGGAAGCTCTTTTTGTTTTTCTGCAGTTAGGAATGCCATTTGTTTTACTGTGCCCAATTCCGCACCCAGGAAAGTTCTTGTCTGGGATGGTATCAGCCTTGACTTTTGTAAATTGACTGTGTATCCCAGGGCTTGAAGCAAGTAAATGACCCTTTGTAAATCTGTTGTCAGCTTGCTTTTGTTGTCCGCTTGTAGCAGGCAGTCGTCCAGGTATGGATAAATTTGGATTCCCTGTACTCTGCAGTGAGCGATTACTGATGCCAGGCATTTTGTGAATACTCTGGGCGCAGTAGATAAGCCAAAGGGCAATGCTGAGAATTGATAATGCTCTGATCCTGCAAGAAATCTGAGGTATCTTCTGCAATTTGGTCGAATGGGGACGTGCAGGTATGCCTCCTTGAGATCTAGAGTTACCAGCCAACACTCCTTGCCCAGCATGGGAAGAAGTTGCTGTAGGGTCAGCATTTTGAATTTTGGGACAATGATGTATGTGTTTAAGATGGACAGGTCGAGAATAGGTTTCCAGTTTTTCTGTTTTCTTGGTACTAGGAAGAGTCTGGAGTAGAATCCTTTGCCCTGTTCTGCTATTGGAACTCTTTCCACAGCTCTCATCTTTGTTAATTCCGCTATTTGGTGCAGGGCTTCTATTCTTTGATTTGGGGGCAGGTTTGGCATTCCTCTTTTTACTGGTAAAGTGTGGAAGTGGAACCGGTAGCCTTGGTCTATGGTTTGCAAAATCCACTTGTCTTTTGTGATGTAGTGCCAATTTTTCGAGAATAAGGCTAACTTTCCGCCTAATGGTGCTGTTATTTGCTCCCTGGTAGGCGGAATCAGAACCAAGTCACTGTGATTGCCCTGTTGCAGTGGCAGTGGTTGTGTCTGTGCCTCGGTTATTGCCTTGCCACTGTCGTCCTCTGTAGGCACCTCCTCTGGATTGATTTCTGCCCCTAGAGCGTCTGTTCCTGCCCCTTTGTGATCTTGTGGAGTCAGGAAAGGACCAATTTTTGGCAGGCCAGTTCCTGCTAAACCTTGGGGGCTGAACCTGTAGGAAATCTTTGACTGTTTGTACAGATTTTGCCTTCTCTTCCATTTTCTTCATTACCTGCTGGGCAGGTTCCCCAAATAGACTGGCCTTATCCATAGGAGCATCCAATAGCTTAGCTTTAACGTGATCCGGTAAGACCTGTTCCTTCAACCATGCATGCCTTCTTATCACTGTGCCAGTCATGGCTGATCTAAATGAAGCCTCCAGTGCATCATAGCCACATTTTAAGGAATGGTTACTAACCTGTTGTATGTTATTCACCATTTCTAATACATATTTCTTATCTAAAGATTCATCAGAGGACAGCTTTTTAATTAACTGATCAAGCATAAACTCTTGGTATTGAATCATGTGAAACTGACAGTTTAAGGCTCTAGCTGAGTATGTAGCAGAGGTGTAGACTTTTTTCCCCCATCTCTCCAATGACCTGGATTCCCTTTCAGAAGGAATAGGGTTTTTTGCTGTGGTCGAGGCTACTGCCTTAGGCCCCTGGGATATAGTTTCGGGGTCTGCAAGTGGCGCCTTGTATAGGTGGTGATGAGTGTCTGGCACCCTGTAAAATCTATCTGGTTTGGCAGGGGCTGGAGGTAAGGAATCAGGTGCAGTGCAGACATCATTAAATGCATCGTCCACAACAGACAAGACAGGAGGTATAGCTAAGGGCCTATGTTGTGGTAAGTGCAGAAAGGTTCTAAGTCTTTTTCTTGAATCTGAGATGTCCTGTCCCTGCCATTGGAATTGTTCTCTCATGGCATGTAAGGTTTCCCCAAAGGAGAATTCCTCTGGTGGAGAGGCAGCTGGAATGGATTCTTCAGCATCGGAGTCTTCATAATTGGAAAAAGGAGCCTCTGGCTGGTCTGTAATGTCTGAGTCATCCGCAGAATCATCAGAGGACACAGGCTCGGGGGGCTCTGTTCTAGGTCTCTTTTCTGGGGGCTGAGAGGCCCTGTCTGGGTGAGATTGAGATCCCCTAATTAAGGATATTAAATCTTCTGCCAGAGTAAGCATTTGTGAACTAGAAGTGGGCCTGGTTGAGGGGGGTTTAACAGGCACTGATTTAGCAGATTTGGCTGCTTTAGCCCTGGCAAAGGCCTTAATAGACATGGCTGCAGGAGGCCTAGCAGCACCACGTGCTGGGGTAGAGACATCCAAAGGAATGGTGTCTGATAAGTCACTAGTAACCACAGTTGTAGGCAAAATTTCTGAGGCTGATTCAGGTAAAGTAGCAGGAACCTCAGTAGTAGTCATGGATTCGGCTGTAGTTTGATCAGTTTTCTCGGTTTCGGCCAAAACCGAGACACTCGCGGTTTGCTTAACCGTGGTTACGGCCGAAACCGCGGACCGCGAGTGTCGGTCTTTTTCTTTGCGTTTTTTAACAATCTGGGTAGTCGGAGGATCCGACGGCATAATGTACGCAAAATCTGAGCCGAAAAACTGTTCAGCAAACTCCGACCGACGCCTAAGTGTTCGTCGGTTGAAGGAAGCACAGGCCGAACAGGCTGCTACGTCGTGGTCTGGGCCTAAACAAGGCAAACAGTAAGAGTGGAAATCTTTATGAGGTATTTGTTTCCCACAAGTTAAACAGTTATTGACTTTTTCTGACATCAGCTGAGGCAAGAAAGAGTCCCCAACTGGGTACTTAGCTTTTAGAAGTCTTCGAAGTAGTATTCGGTAGTAGTAATCTCTGGGTCTGACCGACCGGCACTTGCGAACAGCTTCTGCTTCGGGCGCCACGCGGCAAGAAAGACTGGGGAAAATGGCGTCGGCTGATGCCTTTATACCCGAAGACCAGCAGAGATGACGTCGGGTGAAGTGCGACATCAGCTGAAGCCGGACCCAGACTTTGGAATCCGGCCGACCGAATGGCTGCCTGACGACAGGACAACCCATCTGTTATGACTGCAGATGCATCCATGAAGGACATCTTGGGGATCCTTCCGACTCATCCAAGTCGGTATCAGATGTGACTGACTCAGGGGAGTTCACATGCTTCCTCTTACATGTCCTCTTACGCGGGGGTTCAGCTGACGGATCAGGAGAAACCTCGGAAGAGGAGGATATTCCCAATGGGAAAACCTAGTTTATCTAATTGCTTGGCATCCTGCCACTGAATGTGTGTTTTTTTTTTTTGGGGGGGGGGTGGTGGCTTTCATTTGCTTCTCTGTCACTGTGGGTTGAAGGATGAGTGTTCTACAGTGTATCCCATTCCACCATTGAATTGATTGTAGAGACCAGAGGTCTTAGCTGAAAGTAAAATATGGCTGCCAGATTGGTTATGTCACTGATGTTCATCGTGCATACAGCTACAGTCATAACAGATGGGTTCTCCTGCCGTCAGGCGGGTCCTCACTCGGCCGAATTCCAAAGTCTAGGTCCGGCGTTGGTTGTCGCTTTTTCCCTGACGTCAGTGCGACAGGGGGTATAAAAGAACCAGCCGACGCCATTTTCTTCAGTCTTTCTTGCCGCGCGGTGCCCGAAGCAGAAGCAGTTCGCAAGTGCCGGTCGGCCAGCTCCTGAAATTACGAAAATTTTGCAACCGAAGTCTTCTTGAAAGCTAAGTACCCGTTGAAACTTTTCTTTTCTCAGACCGATGTCAGACAAAGTTAATAATTGTATTTCATGTGGGAAGCAAATACCGCATAAGGATTTTCATTCCCTCTGCATTCCTTGCTTAGGCCCAGACCACGACGTCTCGATCTGTCGTTTTTGTGCTACATTCAACAAACGCACCATTAAGCGTCGGGCTGAGTTTGCCCAGCACTATTTTGGCAAAAATGTAACTATATTATGTCGTCGGATACTCCAACTCCAGTTTTGACTAAAAGACGCAAAGATAAGGACCGACACACGAGGTCCGTGGCCTCTACCGACACCACGCCAAAGCAGACTACAGGTGGGTCCGGTTCTCAGCGAGGCGCCTACACAGCCCCTGCCTACCGACGACACTTCATTGGCGGTGTCTTCTGTGCCCGAGGTCGCAGGCTCCTCGGCCCACACCCCGACTACAGATATCGAACCCACTCTTGGTGGTGAAACTCAAAATGTAGACAGGTCTGCCTCCTCTGAGGGTGTCTTCAGACCTTCCTCTTCTTTTTCCATCAAGGCTTTCACTAAGTCTAAAGCAGTCATGCATTCTAAGAGACCAGCTACCCAGGGCCCTTCTCCAGGCCCCATGCCTAAAAAACAGAGGCTTAAAATGGCTGAGGATTTAATTACTGTTATCAGGGGTTCTCACCCCCCCGGACAAAAGGCCCAGAGTGGAGGAAGAATCCCCCTCCTCTGACCAGGCCTCCATTATTTCAGAGCACTCGGATGAACAGGAACATTCTTACTCCTGTTTTGAAGATTCTGATGCAGAGGAGTCCATTCCCTCTGTCTCCCCTCCAGAGGATTACTCATTTGGGGAAACCTTGCATACCTTAAGGGAACACTTCCACTGGGAAGGCCAAGAGTATTCAGATTCCAAGAAAAGGCTTAGGGATTTTCTCTTGCTACCTCAGCACAGGCCTCTGGCTATACCTTCTGTCTTAGACATACTAGATGATGTGTATTCGGAGGCCTGCCTTAACCCGGATTCTTTACCTCCAGCCCCAGTCAAACCTGACGGGTACTACGGGGTTCCTGACTCTCACCAATTTCTATACAAAAGCCATGCGGCTGACCCAGAAACCATCTCACAGGGCCCCAAGGGAATTAAGGCCTCCACTGCTAAAAATCCATTACCTTCCGAGAGAGATTCCAGATCTTTAGAAAGGTGAGGAAAAAAGGTATACACCTTGGCCACCTTAACCATGAGGGTATTAAACTGCCAGTTCCATATGTTAAAGTACCAACAGTTTCTGTTCTCACAGTTGAGAAGCAAAATGTCACAACCTGAACAACCAGACTTGAAGGAGTTGCAGGATTTGATGCATAGTGCAGAACAAGTGGGTAAACATACCTTGCAATGTGGTTTTGATGCTGTAGAGGCCTCATGTAGAGCTGCTGTTACAGGATCAGTCATACGTAGACATGCCTGACTCAAGGAGCAAACCTTACCAGATCATGTCAAAGCTAAATTACTAGATGCCCCTCTACAAAATGATGTATTATTTGGTGTTAAAGCTGAGGAGGTATTAAAGAAAATTTTCTACAGGTACAACCTCCACGTTTCAGTAGAAATTGGCCTTCCAAAAATTGGTCCTTACCAGCCACGGACAGACCCCAAAGAGGTAGATACAGGCGCCCGAGGGGCAGAGGGCAATCTCAAGGATCGTTTAGAGGCAGACAATGGCAAGCTCCTACACAAAGAGGTGGTGAGGATAGTTCGGAGCCATTCAGAAAGCAAGCCCAGTGACTTTTCCCCTTTGCATGCCAAGCAAGGCTCAAATGGCAGCACCCTTAGGCGGAAAACTGGCATTATTTTCGAAAAATTGGCATATTGTCACAAAAGACAAATGGATCCTGGACATTATAAACAGAGGCTACAGATTCCATTTTCACACCCTTCCAAAAATGAGAGGCATGCCAAACCTGCCACACAATTAAAGGTCAGAGGCACAAAGACAAATTTCAGATCTCATGGACATGAAAGCTATTCAAGAGGTACCTACTCAAGAACAAGGTCAAGGTTTTTATTCCAGACTATTCCTGGTACCAAGGAAGGGAAAAGATTAGAGACCTATTTTTGACCTATTCATCCTAAACACATTTTTACTCTTACCAAAATTCAAGATGCTCACATTACAGCAGCTTCTTCCCATGCTGGGCAAGGAGTCTTGGCTGGTAACATTGGACCTCAAGGAGGCATACCTGCATGTCCCAATCAGACAAAATTGCAGAAGATACCTCAGATTTCTTGCAGGTTCAACCCATTATCAATTCTCTGCATTGCCCTTTGGCTTATCTATTGCGCCCAGAGTATTCACGAAATGCCTGGCATCAGTAATTGCCTACTGCAGACTTCAAGGGATACAAATATACCCATATTTGGATGACTGCCTGATCCAAGCAGACAGCAAGCACATACTTCTGAAACATCTGGCTTTTGTAATAATGTTGTTGAATTCTCTGGGATACACAGTCAACAAAAAGAAATCAAGGCTAATACCCTCTCAGCAAATAATTTTCCTGGGTGCCAACTTGGACACAAACACACAGATGGCCTACCTCACGCCAGAGAAACAGGGGCAACTAACTCAATACTTCAGAAAACTAGCAAATTTATTTCACCAGGCTGACTGCAAGGAAAATCCTGCAGGCACTGGGATTCATGGCATCTTGCATCCTACTAATCCCATGTGCAAAGCTGCATATGAGGAAACTTCAATGGTACCTGAAAAACCTATGATCTCAACACAGCCACAGTTTGTAAATAATAATACCACTAATTCTATGTCTTCAAAAGGAATTTCTGTGGTGGGCTCAAGCATGCCAAACAAACACAGGTCTCCCATTCTGCAAGCCTCAAGCAAATTAAGTCATCACAACAGACGCCTCGGACTATGCCTGGGGGGCGCACATGACATATCAGTGCATTCAGGGCAAATGGTACCAAAAAGAAAAGCACCTTCACATCAATCAAAAGGAAATGCTAGCAGTAATAAATGCTATTATAGCTTTCAAAGACCTTCTGCATCCAGGTCCACTATTGATAAGGACAGACAACACCACAGTAATGTGGTACATAAACAAACCGGGAGGAACCCATTCATACCCCTATGCAGGCTGGCCATGTCACTTTGGAACATGGCTCTGGAATTACAAATCGAACTTCAAGCACAGTACTTGCCAGGCAAGGAAAACACGTTGGCAGACAACCTAAGCAGAAATATGGCAGATCCACACGAATGGAAGTTGCATCCTCAAGTTTTTACAGAGATAATACAAGCATGGCGAAGGCCAGACCTAGATCTCTCTGCCTCCCACAAAAATCACCAATTGACAAAATTCTGCTCAAGGACTTTTCATCCACAGGCATGGAGAGTGGACGCTCTCTCTTTCAGTTGGACAACAATGACAGTTTATGCCTTTCCGCCTCTTCCTCTGCTGCCCAAAGTTCTATTAAAAACCAGAGCAGACAGACCAAAGCTGATTCTCATTGCTCCAGACTGGCCAAGACAGCACTGGTACCCACTCCTGAGGAGCCTGACGCATTCCCCACCATGGACCCTACCTCTAATGCCTCTTCTTCTAACTCAGCACAGCTTCAAAACTCTTCACAGTCAGCTGAAAACACTCAATCTGGCCGCATGGAAGATTCCTTAACATCACAACAGACCGTACTCTCCAAGGAGGTGCAGGATGTCATTTTGGAGGCCAGAAGGCCGTCTACTAGAAAAGCTTACTCCTCAAAATGGAAACGGTTTTGTGCCTGGAATGAGAAAAAGGGTCAGAATCCTGGAAAACTGAATTTACCTCAAATATTACAGTATCTAGCTGAGCTGCTAAGCAGTGGACTTTCATTTTCCTCCATCAAAATCCATGCCTCAGCCATTTCTGCAGAATACAGCACTGATCCACCTTTATTCTCTCACCCCCTCTTAAGACAGTTCCTCAGAGGGGCTAAGAATATAAAATCCCCAAGGAAACAACCAATACCTGCTTGGGACCTCAATTTCATTCTAGAAAAGCTGACCTTGCCTCCTTTTGAGCCAGCTGCCTCAACAGATTTGCAATATTTGTCCTGGAAAAAACAGCTTTCCTTCTGGCTATCACCTCAGCTCGCAGGGTATCGGAACTACAAGCCCTCATGGCTGTGCAGCCTTTTATCATCTTCCATCAGGACAGAGTTTCCTTACGAACCAACCCATTCCTTTATGCCAAAGGTGGTATCCAGGGTAGCTTTGAATCAGGCTATCCACTTACCTACCTTTTACCCTAATCCTCAAAACAAAGGGGAGAGGCTACTACATTCCTTGGACATCCACAGACAGCTGCGTTATTATTTGGACAGAACAAAGCCTTTCAGAAAAACAGCTCTTTGTGTCCTATGCTATAGGAGCTCAAGGGAAGCCACAATCTTAAAATGGATAGCCCACTGCATACGCTTTTGTTACTCTTTTCATGGTAAAACTGTACCTGCATGTATCAGATCTCACTCCACAAGGGCCACAGCTACCTCTGCAGCTTTCCTCAGAGGAGTTCCTACCAAAGATATTTTGGAAGCAGCCACTTGGAGTTCTGTGCATACCTTCTCCAAGCACTACCACCTACCATTATACTCCAAAACTAGAGCAGGCTTTGCCACTGCAGTCTTGCAGGGCATCCTGGCTCCTCCTAGTTCCACCTAGTGCCTTCCACCCCTTTCTTAGCTTTGGGATTCTACCCATCTGTTATGACTGCAGCTGTATGCACGATGAACATAGTACAGTTTTGTACCTACCATAAATGTAGATGTTCGAGTGCTAATACAGCTGCAGTCCAGGTTTCCCTCCCTCCTTCCCCTCTTGGGACAGGCCTATTGGCTAACACCTCCTCATACAACCTGATTGGGGTATTCATTTATGGTGTATTTGTTTGCAACTACTGTATTTTTATTATATTGCATTGCTTTATTACATAAATTTATGTATTGCCTTCCTTCTGGGGGCACCTGTCATCTGGGGCAAGAAAAACTGAAGAAAATGGTGTCTGCTGGTTCTTTTATACCCCTGTCGCACTGACGTCAGGGAAGAAGCGACGACAACCGACGCCGGACCTAGACTTTGGAATTCGGCCGACCGAGGACCCGCTTGACTGCAGGAGAACCCATCTGCTATGACTGCAGCTGTATTAGCACTCTAACATCTACATTTATGGTAGGTACAAAACTGTACTTTGTGAGTGAGGTCCCCTTGGGCACTTGTGATGTGAATCAGAAGGTTAAGAGCTTAGTAGAAAAAAGGCAAAGGTTTGGAATCGCCTAGTGAGCTTCAGTTACTTTCAAACAATCATCATCTTAACTTTTTATATATATATATATATATATATATATATATATATACATACAGTACAGCAGTTTCAACCCTTCCATTTCATTCCAACCATAATGGTAACCATAATGTAACATCTGTTATAGTGATACTGAAGTCTTTGTGTAGTTACTGGCAACATCCCATTCTTGATAAGGCTGTGCAGTTGTTTGAATATTTTCAGAGGCAGCATATACTGCAACATATATAATCCACTACATTATTAGAGTAGACTACTACTCTGCAAATGTGGTGAGTAGAGTTGTTAGGATACATTATTGATGTGTTGGGGCATTTTTACTTAAATTTTTCTTCTCTTTTAGAGGGAAAATAAAAAAATGCCTGCATATAGGCCATGTCAGGACTCCACAACACCCTAACAATTACTTGCTCCGCAGACTAGCAAGGGTCAGCAGTTCTGAGCATTAAAAGCCCAGAAATGTATTCTTCCGTGTCTGCCTACTGGAAGAAGAGATTTCATTTTGAACCCTTTTCAGTGTTCTGTCCTATGTTTCTAGTGACCTTCCCCTTCCAGTGGAGGTGATTATGGATAAAGGGATGGAGCGCTTGTCCTGTACTGTTAGTTGGGCCCATGTAACTTTAAATGATTAGGCTGTAGGTACTAGTACCATCAGATATAATTTATGTACTCCTGGAAGCTGTTGTCTCATCTCATTCCTTTCCACCCATACCCTGCTTCTTCAGACTTATTGTAGCCATGTAGGAAATATAAGACTTGCTGTAGAAAGGGGGATTCCTGTTGCAATTCATAGGGCTTTAGAATGGCAAGGCTGTAGTAGTAAACACGGGGATATTATCCCAGGTCTGAGATATGGAGATGTTGGAATTGGCATATCAAAGTATTAAAGGTGCGGGGGAGTACAACCTTTTCATGTCAGAGTAATAGGGGATCACCCTCCCTGAAAAAAATGCGTGTAGCAGCAAAAAATTGTGGCAACATTTTATTTTTTCACATTTGAGGCTTATTTGGAGTTTACAGAATCAAGTCTCAACTCACATTAGATACAGGGAGGCCAGAAAAGGTCAGTCCGTAATGTTTCTCGAAACCAGTTTTAATCCATTTTATTTGTTTTTTTTTTTCTGTTTTCAAAAGCTTGAATTTGAGCCAAAAAATATGGCATAAACCTTTATGTACCTGGAGTTCTAAAGGTGTGGGGAGTCCACAAACCAAATGGGGGGGGGGGGGGGGGGCATTGTAATGTACTGCAAAAAATTGCTTAGGCCTTCAGATGCAGTCTCCTTATTACAGCAGAGTTCCAACCATCCATTCACAACTCCTTTTTCTCATTTTTGCTCATGTGGTCAGGGTGTCACTTAAACAGTGACAATCATCTAGTGCCAAGGTTTACACCACCAGGTGGCTAGAATTATAACCACTAAAAGAAAACTGGGAAAGAGCAAGGGTGAGCAGGCTGTTGAATTCTTCAGATGTCAAAAAGCAGTACAGTAGCAGCAGATCTTTATGAAGTTTTCAGATAAATGCAAAGTTCCTAGAAAGCTGCCATTTCCATACATGCAAACAAACGTGTGTATGTATACACATGCGTGTGCCGACTCTTTCTTGTGAAATTGCCCACAGTATTAAAACCAGGACGTGAGAGGTGACCATTAAGCTGAACTGTGTTGAAATATGAGACAGAGTCTTTGGAGGTGCTGATGGAGAAACACGGTGATAAGGTCAGGGAAGGTGGCGGTGTAGTACGAATCCACTATTAATCTTGTCCAGGTAAAAGAAAAGCTGTAAAGTAATGTTTGCACACTTCTGTTAGGAGGTAAGGTACTCGTAACAATTTACTAGTAAGGGATTAAAGGGGGCAGACCCAAGGCTGGTTTAGCCACCCGAATGTAAAATGAAGTAGAAACTGTCAAAACTAACTTGCTGTTGACTTTTGGGCAGCTACAAATTTGTTATCCTTTTATGTATTTGTGGTCAAACATTCCCTCAGATATTCTTCGTCTTTCACTGTTGCAGTCATTACATTTGGGTGATCTGCTTGCAGGTAGCCCTCAGTCGGCCTGATTAAGTCTTGGGTCCTGCATCAGTTGCTGTCCCTTCTCCATGACATCAGGCCATCAGGGGTATAAAACACGCAGCTGACTCCATTACATCAGTCTTTCTTGCCGTGTGGTGCTGTAAGCAGAAGCAGTTCGCAAGTGCCTGTCGGCAGAGTCCTCAAATTTTCGTTTTCGAGTTTCAGAACCGAAGTCTTCAACTAAAGCAAAGTACCCAGTTGGGGAAACTTTTTCTTGCTCCTTACCAAGGTCAGTAAAAGTTAATAATTGCATTACTTGTGGAAAGCAAATACCTCATAAAGATTTTCATTTGTACTGTATTCCTTGCCTAGATCACGATGTACCCTGCTGTCGGTCTTGTGCTTTAATCAGCGCACTATCCGTTGGTATATTTTCGCCTCTAAATATTTCGGTTCTTTGTTTAATTAGCCAGAAATGTCATCAGTTAGCCGTCCGACTACTGGGATTCCGAAAAAATGCAAAGATAAAGACAAAGACAGGCCGCCAAGGTCCAAAACTGCCGACGAAGCCTCTCCTAAGCCAGTCGCCAGTTTGCCGGTACTCAGTGAGGTGCTTTCGCAGACCCTGATGACCGCAACTTCTGATTTGCAGGCCTCTACTGAGACCCATTCGGAGTCCGGTATGCCGCAAGATGCTTCAACTATGGAACCTGAGGATGTCTGTACTTTGGATGGGTCTGGAACCGCTGTGCAGGCACTGGCTTCTGAGGGTGTATTCAGGCCTATGGACTTGCATATTAAATTGACACCTCCTTCATTACTTAGGCCTAAATCTCGATCCATGTCTAAAAAAAACTGATGCCCAGGCCACATGCTCGGGCCTCTATGCCTAAAAAACAAATAAGAATGGTTGAAGATCTAATAACTCTAATCAGGGGTTGCCGACCGACCCCCCTTCTAAGATGCCTAGGACTGAAGTTGAGTATGAATCTTCTGATTATGAATCTTCTGATCAGGATTCTGTTTTTTCTGACTCTTCTGATGATCTGGATTTGCCCTTACCTACTTATGAGGATTCTGATGCAGAGAACTATTCCCTCTTTTTACCCTCCTGAGGATTTTTCTTTTGGGGAAACCTTGCATACTTGAAGGGAGCATTTCCACTGGGGAAAGCCAGGATTTTTTTGATTCAAAAAAGAGGCTTAGGAATTTCCTTCTCTTACCTCAGCATAGGCCTTTAGCTATTCCTCCTGTACTAGACATTGTTGATTATGCTTTCTCGAAATCTAGTTTGGCTCCTGATTCCCTGCCTTCTGCAGAAAAGCTGACTGATACTACAGGGTCCCTGAGTCCCACAGGTTCGTTTTCAAAAATCCTATTGCAGATCCAGAGACTATTTCACAGGGACCCAAGGGCATTAAGGCTTCTACTGCTAAAAATCCTACCCCTTCTGATAGAGACTCCAGGGCGCTGGATAGATGGGGTAAGAAGGTTTACAATACTGCAACCTTGGCCATTAAGGCTTATACTGCCAGTTTCATATGTTAAAATATCAGCAACATGTTATTGGACTGCTTAAACAGAAATGATGTTGATTCCTGACTCTGTGGAAAATAAAGAATTACAGGATTTAATGCATTCTGCCAAACAAGTTGGAAAACATACTTTGCAATGCGGTTTTGATTCATTAGAGGCCTCTTGCAGGGTTGCTGTTACTGGGTCTGCGCTCAGAAGGCATGCTTGGCTTAAGGAGCAATCTTTGCCTGATCATGTTAAAGCTAAATTGTTGGATGCTCCTTTAAATCAGGACCGCCTGTTTGGCAACAAGGCTGAGGAAGTTCTTAAAAAGATGGAAGATGAAGCTAAATCTATACAAACTGTTAGAGTTTTTACAAGTTCAGCCTCCTAGATTTAGTAGGCACTGGCCCTATAAGAATTGGTCCTTTCCAGCCCCTTCCAGGTCTTCTCAAGCCAAACCCAGACACAGCAAAAAAACCCAGGTTTCAGTCCCAGGGTACTCACAGAACTAAGCAGTGGGGGGCCTCCACTTCTAAGTCTGGGAATAATAAGACACCCCCTATGGTAAACTGTTTCAGTGACTTCCTTTTAAAATGTCCAAACACTTATCAACTGACTGCCCCTTTGAGGGGAAAGATTGCTCTTCATGCAAAGAATTGGGAACTCATTACCCAGGACAAATGGGTTTTAAATGTAGTGTCCCAGGGATACAGATTTCACTTCCACACGTTGCCAACACCAAGTGGGTGGCTGGACCTACCCCCAAATCAGTGGGCAGAGGCCCAAAAACAAGTACTTTCTCTCTTAAGCATGGGGGCTATTCAACTGGTACCAGAAGAGGAAAAGGGACAAGGTTTCTACTCGAGACTTTTCCTGGTATCCAGGAAAGACAATTCTTGGCATCCTATCCTGGATCTCTCTACTCTAAACACCTTTTTGGAGATTCCAAAATTCAAGATGCTGACTCTTCACCAATTACTTCCTATGCTAGGCAAAGATGCCTGGTTGGCAACACTAGATTTAAAAGAAGCATACCTGCACATCCCAATCAGGGAATCTTGCAGAAGATGTATGCTTCAAAGCAGGCTACATGCACCATCAGTTATCTGCACTGCCCTTTGGCTTATCTACTGTGCCCGGGATATTCACAAAGTGCCTAGCTCCAGTTATTGCATTTTGCAGGCAAAGAAATATTCAAATATACCCATACCTGGACAATTGTCTAATTCAAGTAGAAAGCCAGGACATACTTTTCAATCATCTGGCCTTTGTAAAAAGGGTTCTAACTTGTTTGGGGTACACCATAAATGAAAAGAAATCCCACCTGGTACCCTGTCAGCAAATTATATTCCTGGGAGCAAGCTTGAATACAACTTCCCAGATGGCTTACCTCACGCCAGAAAAGCAAATTCATTTCACAATGTACTTCAAACAAGTGGCCACAAAAAAACTGCTATCTGCAAGACAAGTACTGCAAGCCTTGGGTTTCATGGCCTCCTGCATTCTTCTAATTCCATATGCAAGACTGCATATGAGGAAACTACAGTGGAATCTAAAAAGCCTGTGGTGTCAACATTCTCAAGACCTAGAAATAATGATTCCTATCATACCTGTCATACCTCACCTATGCCTAGAGTTCTTTTGGTGGGCAGAGGCCTGCCACCAAAACAAGGGACAACCACCCCCTGCTGCCCAAACCTTAACAGATGCATCAGACTATGCATGGGGGCACACCTGGCAGGGAAGTTCATTCAGGGCAAATGGAACCCAAGTCAAATGCACCTGCATATCAATCAAAAAGAAATGTTAGCTGTACAGAACGCTCTGACAGCCTTCAAGGACCACATTCTTACAGGACAACTAATGGTAAAGACTGGCAACACCACTGTTATGTGGTACATAAACAAGCAGGGGGGGGGGGTACACATTCTTACCCCCTTTGCAGACTAGCCATGGAATTGTGGAACACAGCCTTGAGCTACCAAGTGCACCTGCAAGCTCATTTCCTGCCAGGAACATTAAATACACTGGCAGACGGACTAAGCAGAAACCTCATGGACCCACACGAGTGGAAACTGGAACCAAGGATTTTCAACATGTTGACAAACAAATGGGGGAGCCCAGATATAGACCTGTTTGCCTCTCCCCGGAACTACCAAATGGACAAATTTTGCACAAGGACTCCCCACAAACAAGCCTGGAAAGTGGATGCTCTGTCCTTTGGCTGGAAAAACCTAGCAGTCTATGCCTTCCTCCCTCTGCCTCTGCTCTACAAAGTACTACTAAAAATCAAACAGGACAAACCAAGGATGATTTTGATTGCTCCAGACTGGCCGTGCCAGCACTGGTACCCCCTCTTGCGCAGTGTGTTACGGTTATCTCCATGGCACCTGCCTCAGACTCCTTCCCGAGAACCAGATTCTGCACCCTCAGCTTCCAACACTGAACGTTGCAGCCTGGCTGATTACTTAATCTCTCCTTTACCATCCCTCAGTAAACCTGTGATGGATATCATTTTAGAGGCAAGGAGGCCTAGTACTAGAAAATCTTATGCTGAAAAATGGAAAAGATTCTGTGCCTGGAACCAATCTCAAGTGATGAGCACAGCAGCGCCCAGTTTACCTCAGATTTTACAATACTTAACTGAGATGCTTCACAAGGGCCTGTCTTTTCCTCCATTAAAATCCACGCCTCAGCCATTTCAGCCCATTATAACACAACCTCCCCTCTTCTCTCATTCACTGCTCAAGCAGATGTTCTTCGTGTTTCACTGCTGCAGTCATTGCATTTGGGTAATCTGCTTGCAGGTTGCCCTCAGTCGGCCTGATTAACAAAGTCTTGAGTCATGCGTCGGTTGCTGTCCCTTCTTCCATGATGTCAGGTCGTCAGGGGTATAAAACATGCAACCTTTGTCATTACATCAGTCTTTCTTGACCTGCGGTGCCAGAAGCAGAAGCAATTCCTAAGTGCCGATTGGCCGACTCCTCAAATTTTTGTTTGAGTTTTAATTCTATGCCCTGCCCTTTGGCTTGTCTACTGTGCCCAGGGTATTAAAGTGCTTGGTTCCAGTTATTGCATTTTGCAGGCAAAGAAGTATTTAAATATGCCCATACCTGAACGATTGTCTAATTCAGGCAGAAAGCCAGGGCATACTTTTGAATCATCTGGTGTTTGTAAAAAAGGTTCTAACTTGTCTGGGGTACACCATAAATGAAAAGAAATCTCAACTGGGTACCCTGTCAACAAATTGCACTCCTGGGAGCAAGCTTGAATACAACTTCCCAGATGGCTTACCTCACGCCAGAAAAGCAAATTCATTTGATAACCTATTTAAAACAAGTGTTTACAAAAACCCTGCTATCTGCAAGACAAATACCGCAAGCCTTGGAGTTCATAGCCTCCTGCATTCTTCTAATTCCATATGCAAGACTGCATATGAGGAAACTACAGTGGTATCTAAAAAGCCTATGGAGTCAACATTCTCACAGCCTAGAAACAATGATTCCTATCATACCTTGTCTATGCCTAGAGTTCCTCTGGTGGGCAGAGGCCTGCCACCAAAACAAGGGACTACCATTCACACTACCCCCTGCCACCCAAACCCTAACAGATGCATCAGACTATGCATGGGGGGTTCACCTGGCAGGGAAGTGTATTCAGGACAAATGGAACCCAAATCAAATGTACCTACAATATTAATCAAAAAGAAATGTTAGCTGTACAGAATGCTCCGACAGCCTTCAAGGACTACATTCTTCCAGGACAACTAATGGTAAAGACAGACACCACGGTTATGTGGTACATAAACAAGCAGTGGGGTACACATTCCTACACCCTCTACAGACTAGCCATGGCATTGTGGAACACAGCCTTGAGCTTCCAAGTGCACTTACAAGCTCAATTCCTGCCAGGAAAATTAAATACACAGACAGACTAAGCAAAAACCTCATGGAAACTGGAACAAAGGATTTTCAACATATTGACAAGCGAATGGGGGAGCCCAGATATAGATCTGTTTGCCTCACCCCAGAATTACCAATTGGACAAGTTTTGCACAAGGACTCCCCACAAACAAGCCTGGAAACTGGATGCTCTGTCCTTCAGCTGGAAAAACCTATCAGTCTACGCCTTCCCCCGCTGCCTCTGCTTTCCAAAGTATTTCTAAAAGTCAAACAGGACAAACTAAGGATGATTTTGATTGCTCAAGACTGGCCACACCAACACTGGTACCCCCCCCCCCTGTGCAGTGTGTCGCAGTTATCTCCATGGCACCTGCCTCAGATCCCTTCCCTGCTGTCTCAGGAGGAGAACCAGATTCTGCACCCTCATCTTTCAACATTGAACCTTGCAGCCTGGCTAGTTACTTAAACTCACCCTTATCCCTAAGCAAACCTGTGATGGATGTCATCTTAGGCAAGGAGGCCTAGTACTAGAAAATCGTATGCTGAAAAATGGAAAAGATTCTGTGCTTGGAACCAATCACAAGGGATGAGCACAGCAGCGCTCAATTTGCCTCAGATTTTGCATCACTTAACTGAGATGCTTCACAAGGGCCTGTCTTTTTCCTCCATTAAAATCCACACCTCAGCCATTTCAGCTCATTGTAACACAGAACCTCCCCTCTTCTCTCAAACCTCTGCTCAAGCAGTTCCTCAGAGGGGCCAAAAATTTGACCACCCAGGAGAGCCCCAACTCCAGCCTGGGAACTTAACTTTATATTGGAAAAACTCACCCTTCCTCCTTTCCAGCCAGCTGCTACTGCAGACCTAAAATTTCTTTCTTGGAAGACAGCTTTCCTTTTAGCAATCACTTCAGCTAGAAGGATGTCTGAATTACAGGCCCTTATGGCAGTGGAGCCTTTCATCATCTTTCATGCGGAAAGGGTCACTCAGGACCAGTGCATCCTTCATGCCCAAAGTAGAATCCAGTGTGGCTTTTAATCAATCCATTCATTTGCCAGCCTTTTTTCCTAATCCACAGAACAAAGGGGAACAGATTCTACATTCCTTGGATGTGCACAGGCAACTTGGATTCTACTTAGACAGGACTAAACCTCAAAGAAAATCTGAACTGCTGGTAGCATTTGCTGCAGAGGAAAAGGCTATTTCATAACAAACCATTTCTAAATGGATAAGCCATTGCATTCATTTCTGCTGTGCCATGGAAAACCTATCCCCCAGGAGATCAGATCCTACTCCACCAGAGCAGCATCTACTTCTGCAGCCTTTCTCAGCGGTGTTCCTACCAGGGACATCCTAGAAGCTGCTACGTGGAGTTCTGTACATACTTTCACCAAACATTATCATTTGCCAATTTTTTCTAAATCCAGAGCTGGCTTTGCCACTGCTGTCTTGCAGGGCCTTATAGTTGGCCCTAATGCTATATAAACTCCTCCTCCCAACCATAGCTTTGGGAATCTACCCAAATGTAATGACTGCAACAGTGAAACATGAAGAACATAGTACAGTTGTGTACACTTACCATAAATTTAGATGTTCGAGTGTATTCACTGTTGCAGTCTTGATTACCCTCCCTCCAGACCCCTAACTTCTGGCTATACCTCTACTTTCCTTTACTATGTTTAAAAACCTTTTTGGTGTATTTGCTTTTTGTTAGAGGTATACTTTTGTGTTCTTATGTTTATTTGCTCCCCATTAGGGGGGCACCAGACATCTGGGGCAAGAAAAACTGATGTAATGGCGTCAGCTTCATGTTTATACCCCTGACGACCTGATGTCATGGAAGAAGGGACAACAACCGATGCAGGACCCAAGACTTTGTTAATCAGGCCGACTGAGGGCAATCTGCAAGCAATGTCTGTAATGACTGCAACAGTGAATACACTCTAACATCTACATTTATGGTAAGTGTACACAACTGTACTTTCCGACTTCAGCTCTGGTGTATTCGGTTCCATCCGGTGCAGAGACATATGGGAGCCAGTGCTCTCTGGTCGGATCCGGGGATGAGAGTCTGCGTGGTATGTCTTCTGGTCCAACTCTCCTTCTTGGTTCTTCGGCTTGGTTGAGCTCGGCACCTACCTCTGCCTCAGAACCGCCTTCTCCTCGGAGCTGATCTCCAGCATCCTCGATGCAGAGGTCTTCTCCGGAGCGGGGTGGGAGTGCTTTTGAGGTAGCAGAGAGGATGTTCTCCTTTCAGACTACCCCACTCTCAGATCCACTCCCTATTCACCACCTGGTGCCTGTGTCGGTCTCTCTTCCTCTCCCTCCTAAGTGTAGAGATCGGGAGCCCCAGGTGACCACCGCTGGTGGTGCCCCCCTCTTCCGGGACTTCTCCTGAGTATCCCTTGGAGGATGTTCCCAGGAGGAAGCTTTGCAAGAGGAAGCACATTGACTCCCCTGAGTCAGTCACTTCAGATACTGACTTGGATGAATCCGAAGGGTCCCCAAGATCCCCCTCTGAGGATGTCTCCTTAAATCCTGAAACAGAGGGGGTGATTGGCAGCAAATTGATCCTTCGGAGGATGATTCAGTATATCTGGAAGCTTTGGGATCTCGCCCTTCCACCTCCTGGGTGACTTCTCTTTACTACAGATTGTTAGAGGTCATTTCCAGGAAAGCATGGACTTCGCTGGACACTGTGGAGCCTGTTCTGAGGAGGCCAAACAAATTTATTACGGCACCTAAAGAAAAGGAATTGGTAACAAAAGGAGTTCCCTTAGATGCCATGGTGGTGGCGGCCGCAAAGAAGGAATTGTCAGAAAACATCTTCATCTATCCATCCTCTTAATAAAGACTCTGACTATGGATAGATATGGCAAGCGCATGTTCTTCGGCGACCTTCACCTTGCGGTCACTGAACTATTTATTCCATTTCACTAGGCTTCAAAGGGATCTCATCAAAGAACTAGGAGATGCCCTTCAAGAAGCAGTAGCTGCGGGGTTCACAGACAAAGTATCCTCACAGCTAGCCACCCTTACCTCTTATCGTGAACTCCTCCATGAGGCTAATCTCCTATGCAGCTGACTGAGCGAGTAGAGTGGCTGCATCAGGAATCTCTCTCAGGAGACCTTCCTGAATGCGCCTTTGTAACTTCACTCACCCTTTCAAGTCTTCATTTATCAACGTCCCCTTTGATGGTTCAGCCTTGTTTGGGCCCATGGTAAAAGATGCTGACAAGGTGCGAGGAGGACGGGAAAACCTTATTTGCCGTGGGAGTCTGTTTTTCTGCCCCTTCCAGACCTTATCCCAAAGGTCAAAAGGGCGGGAAAATGTGGTTCTGCAAATCCCAAAATGGTTTCTCGGATGCACGTGATTATTCTTCCCCCAGGGACAGAGGGGGAAGTTTTATAACTGAAGACCACCCTCGCGGCAGAGGGGGTCCGCAGAATCAGGGCGACAGGGAGACCTTCTCTGATAAATCCTACCAGCGCTCCTGAAAGGAGACCCGCCTGTCCTTCTCTGGAGGCAGTCAGGGGTTGCTTGTCATTGTACCCAAACACCTGGCAACAAATTTCCCAAAACAAATGGGTACAAGAGATGATATCCAGAGGTTACCTCATTCCCTTTTCTTCCACCCCTCCAAAACAAAAGTCCTTACCAGATGTTCCACCCGCATAAAAGGACTTGGCAAGTCTAGCAATTCAATCGTTGCTAGACAAGAGTCATCCAAGAAGTCCCCGCAGACCAGATAGGACCCGGAACTTGCTCAACGTTCTTTTTAGTGCCAAAAAAGACGGGACTGGAGATCCATCCTAGATCTCAGCAGATTAAACAAATCTGTAAAGAAAACAGTTCCAGATGGTAACCCTGTAGTCAATATTCCCTTTCATAGGGAAAGACAACTGGATGCTGTAGTCAGTATTCCCTTTCATAGGGAAAGACAAGTGGATGTGCTCTATCGACCTCAAGGACGCGTACTACCATATAAAAATGGACAGGCAGTCCAGAAGGTATCTGTGCTTCCAGCTGGGAGCCAGTCACTACCAATTTCGAGCCCTGCTTTTTGGCCTCACTACAGCCCCCAGTGAGTTCACTAAATGTATGGCAGTGGTCATTGCTCACCTGAGACGTCAGGGATTCTGAGTGTTTCCATATCTCGACAACTGGCTCCTTACCGCCTCCACCAGGCACCTACTATCTCAAGCCAGGGACGAAACCCTTCTTTGCAACAAGCTGGGCATCACTATAAACAAGAAAAATCTGCATTATTACTGTCAACATACTGTCTTAGGAGCAGAGTTAAACTCGAGACATGACGGCAAGACTCCCCTCAGATCGAATCCATTCCTGCATCAACAGGTAAATTTTTGATTTCAACAAAGAAAGTTCAGGCCAGACAAGTGTTACAGACCCTGGGAATCATGGCTGCTGCCATTCTGCTGGTGCCCTCAGCCTGAATTACACATGAGACTCCTACATTGGCTTTTATTCATACAGTGGTCGATGCAAAATCTCCCTCTTTCACATCCGATACACATCACGGAGTCTTGCAGGAGAGATTTATATTGGTGGCTTCAGACAAACCAGCTGTATGTAAGTCGTCCCTTTGTGTTCCCCCCAACCAAAAGCAGTGTTAACCACAGACACTTCCGGGTGGGGGGGGGGGGGGGCATTATCTGGGAAGGGCAGTTCAAGGTTTATGGCAGGACCACGAGAATAATCTGCATATAAACATCCTAGAGATGAGAGCATTGCTTTATGCATCGCAGGCACTTCAGGACTCTCTCCCTCTAGGAACAATTGCAATTCAGACCGACAACATGTCGGTAGTGTGGTGTATAAACAAACAAGGAGGAACCAAGTCTTACCCTGTATGTCGAGAGGCATTAAGAGTTTGGCAATGAGTGATTGGGTCTCAACGCTTTCTGATTGCAGCGCACATCCCTGGGGAAATCCAATGTGATAGCAGACAGACTCAGCAGGACTCTCCTGTTACCTCACGAGTGGTCCCTGAAAAGAGAGATTGCGGAGATGATTTACCACAGATGGGGCCAGCCTTGCTGCAACATTTTCGCTACTCCCAAGAATACCAAATGCAGCAACTACTTTGCCCTAATTCCCCCAAAGGGGAAACCACCCAGGGATGCACTGGTTCTCGATTGGCCCTTGGGATTACTCTCCTCCTTTCCCCCCTTTCCACTCATTCCAAAGATGTTACAGAAAGCCAAATCGTCGAAGCAAAATGATCCTTATTGCTCCGTACTGGTGTCGTCGGGTTTGGTTTCCCTTTCTACAAACCCACCTCTTGGAGGAACCTTGGGTTCTGGATCCAATTCCAGACCTTCTGACCCACTCTTTGGGGAGAGTTCCATCCGTCCATCCACACCCTCAAGTTGACAGCTTGGCTGCTCCAATTCCATGACTAGCCAGATGTTGTTCTTTCACACCAGCAGTAAGTCATATCCTAGCTTCTTCCCATAAACCTTCCACTAGGAAATTATACTCATACAAATGGAAGAGATTTTCATGTTGGGCAGCTGAAATATCGAACCTCTTACCACCCCTATTCCAGCAATTTTAGAGTCTCTCAAATCTCTTTGAAGAAGGCGCTGCAGCAGCTACTATTGGGGTACAATTAGCTGCTATCTCCTATTTTCATACAGGTGAAATGGGTGTTCCCATTATGTCTCAGATTATGCAAGGCCTTTCTCAAAGGTACCTTTCTACTTAGGCCCCCGATTAAGGAACCGATGACACCCTGGAATCTAAATTTGGTTCTAAATTCTCTGACTACATATTCCTATGAACCAGCTTCTACTTGTGATCTGAAATATTTATTGTGGAAAACCCTCTTCCTTGTTGCCATTACATTGGCCAGAAGAGTTTCAGAGCTGCGGGCTCATTCAGTACATCCGCCTTGTATATTATAGTCCATAATGACAGGGTTTCTCTGAGAACTAATCCCTCCTTCCTCCCTCCCAAAGGTTTGTTTGGAAAACGACATAAACCAATCCATGGAATTGCCAGTCTTTTTCCCCAATTACACCAACAAGGCAGAATATAAACTACAGCTTGAATTGCACAGACAGTTGCATTTCTTCTTGCATAGAGCAAAGACATTAGAAAGTCAGATCAACTTTTTGTCTCCTTTTCTGATAAGAAGACAGGATTACCAGTCTCAAAGGTGACCTTGTCTAAATGGCTTACGGATTGTATCATCCTTGCATACCAAACGAATGACATACAATTGCCAGGAAAAATAAAAGGTCACTCCACTAGGTCAGTCTCAACTTCATTTGCCTTTGAAGCAAGGTTTCATCTAGATTTGATTTGTGCAGCTGCTACATGGGCGAAACCTCACACCTTTATCACTCATTACAAAGTGGACTTGGCCACCCAGAACAGGGCTTCTTTTGGATCTACGGTACTGAAAAGTCTTTTTTCCTGAGCCACCCTAGGGTTTAGGTGCTAGAGACGCTGTCCCAACCAGAAAGAATTACGTCGAAATAGGACTACATAACATCTAGAAGTTGTACTTACCATAACGTTCCATGTTTGTAGTCCATCTCGCCTATATTCTTGCATCCCACCCTCCTTCCCCCTCCCGTTCCTGGAGGAACTGGTGGACAAAATTATCTGCCTGCAGAGATATGATAACTTTCAGCCTCTTTCTTGACTGAATTGTAGTGATTTGTAAATATGTATATATTTTTGTATATATGTTTATATACATATGGAAGATAAGATGTTTCTTCTTGCTTGCAAACAAGATCTGGGGATGTAGCCTGGGGCATCATGGGATACGGATTAGCCTCGAGCCATTGAAAGCTCTTGAGATTTAGTATTTGGCCGAGTCAGCAGCTCCGAACCCAACCAGCAAGAATACAGACGAGATGGACTATAAACATAGAACGTTATGGTAAGTACAGAGCTTCTAGTTATTTTTGAGTTGAAGGTTGATTTACAAACTTTCAGGTTTATTTTAGGTTATATGATGTGATAAAAAATTGAAATGTAAATTAAAATGAATGAATCATTTTGCTGAAGTTCATAGCAAAGCCATGATAAGGAAATGGAAGATGTTAAGTTGTCAATCTCGCCTTCATTCTTGCTGGATGGGTTCGGAGCCGAACCTCGGCTCCGACTTGGCCTATACTAAAGTTCGAGAGCTAATTTTACCGGCTCGAAGCAACCCTATATCCCATGATGCTAGGCGGTAACTACCCAGATCTCGTTTGCCGCTTTCACTAGCGAAGTGCTCTCTTTACTGGCTCACAGGTTAGTGACTTAAGCAAAATCTTAGTTTTCTACTTGGTCTTCCCGAGAATTGTAGGATATATTTCTAAATAGGCTAGTTTTTCTGTTATTTAAAATTTTTAGTTCCTATTTTTATCCTTTATCCCCGTCATACTCCCCACCCTAGGTTAGGCCTTAGGCCCTTCCGTTTTATACTTTAGTTCCCTCACAGGGATTCTTAGCTGTGTGAGTGTGCCTTTAGTATCCTTGTATCCCTGTCTGTGTGTGTGGGTGTGTGTTTTTTCTAACTTTACAATTGTTTTTTTTTCCTTTCGACAGCAATATGTCGAAAGGGACAAAGGTCTCAGGCTTCAAGAAGTGTGACTCGTGCTGTCAGAAGATGTCGCTGACAGATGGTCACACTTCTTGTGTTTATTGCCTGGAACCCCTGCACCTGCAGGACTCTTGCTCTGTGTGCCATGCATTCAGCCCAAGAGTCCTGCAGGAGCGCAAGAATAAGTTGATCCTGAGGGGCTTATTAAAGCCCAAAGGTTCCCCGGCTAAGTCCGCGCCAGGGAAGCCTTCGAAGCCACCTAAACCGTCGGCTCCATGCTCTAAGCCTTCGGATGGTGGCTCACCTTCTGCTACACGATTGGCTCCGGCTGGAGCAGATTTCTCTGTCTCAGCTGTCTGCATCGGCTCTGGCTGGAGCCGATGCCTCCAAGACTCTATCTTCACCATTGGCTCTGGCTGGAGCCGACGTGTCTACGGCTCCATCGGCTCCACCAATCTCGATGCCCTCCTCACGCAAGAGGTCCAGATCTCCATCTCTGGAATCTATCCATTCGGCACCGAGGTCACCTTTACTCTCGGAGCGGAGCCATCGGAGCCATTCCTCTCTGTCTTCCAGGCTTTCCGACCATGACCTTGAGAGGGTGGTTAGCAGACTGTTAAAGTCTCAGGCACTGGTCCAAATGCTTCAGAGCCCGTCTCATCAAACAGTGGCTTCGTCCATACAACCTACTATTCCTCCTTCGACTCTGCCCCAGTGTTTGGTGCCGGAGCTCTTCGGAGCCGTAACTGTTGTGACGTCGGAGCTGATACCTCCCCCTTTGGCTCAGTCGTCTGCTCTGATCTCGTCCATGGTGCCACTAATACCAAACTAAAATTAATTCAACACTTTCAGCATATATATTTGATAAAAGCACTCCAACTACAAACAGTAATCCATCACCTCCTTGCTTTATGTCAGCATGGAGACATTTATCCCTATCCTGGCCCAAATCAACTGCCAAAAGCAATCTTCCATAAACCATGATCTGTTTCTTATATCAGTCAGTGCACAAAGCCTCTGGAACAGAATTACTGAATTCCAATCCTGGCTATGTCACCATTCCCCAGACATAGTAGCTATAACAGAAATCTGGCTAAAAACATATGACGAAAAAAACACACACATCAACAGTCCCCCAAAGGGAACAAGGGATTCTCAAGTAAAGTAGTAAACAATCTGGAAGCACTGCTGTGGCTGCAAGTTCTTTATTTCACTTCATCATCTGGTACCTCGGTTCCACCAGCCTTCTAAGGAATAACTTAATACAATTTAAGCAACCTTTTTATACCCCCTTAATTGATGTTAATACATTTAATTACATTCAATTAGTCTCACATTTACAACTACTAACCAAGCTTTAAAGGTGTACCCATAAGTTAGTAACTGCCTTGCACTCCAGTCTATCTTACACACATACACCCCAACTCGAACACTCTGGTCTACAAATAAGCAACTATATATCTATCTATACACACACACACACATTTCAGCATTAACTTTGTATTTCTGTTATTTGAATATTGTGGAGTTTTTCTCCCTGAGCCTCCACCGAAAATGGGTTTTTGACCCACTGGACTTCCCGGTCAATAAATGTCAATAAATAACAATAAATACATTTCAACCCTGGGAAAAAATGATGGTGATGATGAAAAGATGACTCAGTTCCATGCAAAGCAGAAGTTAAAAGGTTGTAATTTGACAAAAGGAAAAGAGTTTACAGATTTCCCTATTACCTTCACTTGTTCAGTTTCTTGTGGATAGTCTTTTGGCCACTGTAATGCGCACTGGCACATATCACACTACTTTGTATAAAAAAAAAAAAAAAAAAAAAAAAAACAGGCCAAGGAGATAAAAACCAGCAGATTCCCTCATGTTATTTTTATGCAGATGCAGAGTGTACCTGTTTACTTGGAAATGAAGAGAGCAACATGCTACTCTACTACTGTTGCTAGGACCCCTTTCACAGAAGCAAAACTCACATTTGAGCATGCAGTTGGGGCAGTTTCCCCTGAATAATCACAAACAGTACCACAACTTAAGGCCGAAACTGTATAAGAAAAGTCAAACATTTGCAAATTATGTGCCCATACGGTCAGGCTCTCTCTTCCTTTAGGAATGCACTAATTATTTCAACTTGTATATACATATCCTTTATTTTTCTGGAAGTATTTCTAAATCTATGATTCTAGATAAACCTGAATGTAAAAAACAATGACTGCCAGGGCACATCTCCAAATTTCCATCATATTTTTCATGCTTCAATACAAAGTGCTCTCAACAAAACCTAATGTCACTATCAGAAGCCACCATTTGCTACAGTCCATTACACACAGTATGAAATAATGCAAAAGTACTTCACCTTTAAAAAAATCTAAGAACATTTATCTTTCTATAGGCTATATGCTTAATGAATTAACTCATTAACACTTGCCAGCAGTCAGTTAATGAGAAATCACATTCTTTACTAATGGAAAACTGGACAGTAACTGTTTGAAGTTGAGAGAAATACATTTTTATATACAAGAAAGATCTTTTAAAACAAAGCAGCTTTTTGCTTTACTTCTTCACTTAAAATAATTTTACCACATTTAAACATACCACAGACACAGCAGTAAGGTTCAGTTAAAGAAATAACAGTACTGCGTGCGATACAGCTTTAGAATAGCACACTTGACACTCCGGGTGCAAAGGAGTTGGAAAAAAAATCTCTTTTTTCAGTCTTAATTTCCATGATTATACTCATGTTTTTCATGGAATGTAATCAGCTACGGTCTTATTTTTAACGCTGAAATTGTCATCCAAAGCTTTGCTTTGTATATTTGTGTGGAATACTGCTGACATACTTCGTACCTTTTGGGACACATGACTTCATAAGGTAATAAGGTAATTTAGTAGTAGTAATAATGCCAAATAGGGCTCTATTACTGGGAAATAAGCCACTCTGGGATGGGCTACACCCTGGAAGATCAGTTATTTTCCCAAAAATACCCTTACTTCTTGTGTATCGTTAGAAAATGAAAAATGTTTTACATTGGTAAAAAAAATCTTTTGATTTTTTATAATCCATTTTGATTAAGGGTTTATATGCTGACAGGTGGTGAAAAACTGATAGCAATATGTTTAAGGCCGTGTAGCCATCATCCATGAAACGTCATACAAGTAACTGAAAACCGTTACACAGACAAGGCTACAAGTGCACTAACAACATCAGAGTAATCCCTCCTAAGTGGAGTCCATTTAATTTTGTTTCAATAAAAACAATCTACTCTTCTAACTCTATAAAATAGAGTAGATGTTCAACAGTGAGGCGTAATACCTCTAACCAAACCTTATGGAAAGTAAAGCAAGTTGGGACAATAGAAGCTCTGGCAAAGCACCAGCCAGTCAGTTTCAAATGTATGGCCTTCTCAGTTGCTGTTACTTGACTACATATTCTCCATCAAAGAGACTGTCAAGTCCTTCTGGCTGACATTCTAGAAAACCAAAACATGAAAACAGGTGAAAAACTGCAAGAATGATTATGTTGGACTTCTGCTCAGTCACTAAAAATAAATAAAATGGAGGAACTTTTTGTAAGAACGATGCAAAAAAGGTCATGGCAATTCTAAATAAGTGTTTAGCACCTTGTACATTTTCTACCTATCTGCTTGCTGCAACATCATATTGTATTACAACAATCTCCATAAATACTTGGAATCGGGCAGCCTGCTGGACATCCACAAAACCAGAATGAATGAAGCAGTTGTGTTTAAGATCAGTTTGTATGCTTAATGAAAAATGTATAATTACTTGGACATAGGAGTTCTTTAATTGACAGACATTTATAAGGTTGTTTAAAAAGGACTTGGGGAAACATGGCCTAAAGAACTCTTCTGGAAAGCTAGGTGGGTTGGGAAACCACTGCTAGTCTGTTCTGAGAGATTAACTGAACGTCAGCTTTAGTGTTACTGGAGAAATTAATCATGGAATAGCTGAAGCAATGACGTGTTGTGCATGCTAAGTGCCTTACAAAAGTCCAGAAAATTAGCACTTGGCTCCTTCCTTCTATCCACTCAGTCAGAAAATGGATGGCACAGGAAGCCATAATTTTGCAGTATGCCTTTATCTTGTGGTGGGGATGTGTCTGTAAACCAGTACAGTACTGTGCCCTCACACTGGGCTACTGTATGCAAAAAGCAACTTTGGCACAACACTCGTCACAGACTGTGGTAGAAAACAGGACAAAACAGCAGGAAAAAAAAGGAATTATCTGAGCCAGCTCTGGTCATGCTCCTTCTATAAGAACTCTAGCTTGTAGTAAAAGCACATTGCAAAAAAGAGTACAGGAATAGGTTGAATGAATTAAACCAGGATGACAAATTTACAGATACTTACCAATCTTTGAAGGGAAGAGAGTTTCATCATCGAGTTGGTCTTGAACCCATGTCATCAAGTAATCAATGTACTTAGGGGCAGAGCATTTGATTGGCTTCTTAATATTAGTTCCATCTGCCCAGTGGTATTCGTATCTGAAAAGTAAAAATAACAAATTTAGCAGTACTACAAACGTTTAAGAATGTCTAAAAACACACAGTGTATGCTCATGACATGGCAACAGTGGTCTCTCACTCAAGCTCAGAGTCAGCACTTCAAATGAAAGCTGTTCTACAGCTGGTTTGTTGCTAGGTAAATGTAAAACAGAAGCAATGCCATTTAAGGTCATGCAAGGTCATCCAATACAGCCTTCCTTTATGGTCAAATGTGAGGCCTTCCTACTAAGAAAAAAAAAATGTAGAGACAGTTCTAATCTACATCAAACTTTAAGAAGCATGTTCGGAGCTTGTAAACCCACTGCTGTAGCACTTGATGCTGCCTACAAGGCTTACCATATGTTTGCAACTAGTACAGCAGGCAGCACTTTTGGCAGATGAAATAAGACTACAGCAGGTAAACATTGCTCACTAACAGGTTCACAAGGACTTACTTTTTACTGGCAAGTTGTTCAACAACTACAGCTAAACTCTTCCAAAACAAACACTTTGCTATCTGTCACTACATACATTACTTAAGTTCCACAAACCAGGGACATTTCTCCATGTTAACTACACCCATCAAAACAGTTTCAAACTTCAAATACTTCAGCATGTATTTTACATCCATTTTTCCTTCCAGACCAAAATGTTCAGTACACTTAGGGAACAGCCTCCTGCTTACTTCACAAGGTTTTGTATCAACTGCTGCAGACTTTAAAACAAAACTTGTAGAGTTATGGTTAGCTTTTCTAGGTTAGAATATTATTGCTCTACCTTTAATGCAACTACTTAACCTAGTTGTAGATTTAATATGTGATCTGTTACTGTTACATAAAGTTTCCAATGCAATAACTGTGCCCACCACTTCCCAGCTCCTTTCTTGAAGGTGAGCCGCACACTACGCATTTGCAATTAACTGCTCAGTTGCTTCTTCAAGCATAGAACTTGCTAGTCATTCAAAAGTTTAAAAGTCTTCTTACAGGTCATCAATATGGAACTCAACTCCTCTGAACATCAGGTCCCCACCCACTTTGCACCAATTCAAATCTACTTTGAACCACCACATTAGAAACCATACAAGTTTGTGCTTGTTAAAAAAAAATAATTACGTGCAATCTAGCTAGCCCATTGGCAAACAAAAATAAATCCCGATTATGACCAAAGTGATCCACATACAATTAGCAGCCCAGGAGGCTGACAGTGCTGGCACAAAGGATGGGTGACGCCTATCCTGGAAGGGAGGTGCTTTCCTAGTCAGCTTGCCTGCCACTCAGGCAGTGTGAGGTGAAGGTCTGAAGAACATCAAATGCAGGAGTCATTCTGGAAGTGATGAAAAGTGGCGCTGCCACAGTCATTGACAGTAGCTACTGCCCTAGCATAAAAAACATACATGCATGGCTGTGGATCCTCAAACAGTCCCTACAGTGATGCAGTTAAGTACATTACCTGGCACTAAGCTTAGGGCTGAAATGAAAAAGGCTCACCATTATTGGAATGCCAGCGTGAAAACAAGTGACTGTTCTGATGATAGAAAGCTACCCCCAAACACGTTCTTATCCTGGGCCTTGGTAGACCTACAGGGTGCTTTCACATTGCCAGAGTATAAATGGGCCCATCTAAGACTGGAGATGCACATTCAGCAAGGACAGAAGAGAATAAGATACAGAAAAAAATAAAATACAATCTACATTGATGTGGAATGCAGCTGACATTTGAAATTAACCTAATCATCCTCATAATGCATGGATATTGCAATTTAACTCTACTGTTGGAATGTGCATTTTATTCTGAAATTTTATTTTACTCGTTTAGCAAAGATATACCTGAAAACAGGCTCTGGGATCAAAATCTACATACCTCAAATACTCAGTACTGTGTCAAAAGCATAACTACAGCAGAACCAAAATGACCTTTTCAGAATTACTTAGTGCCACTATGCACTCAAAGAAAATCAAACGGTAGAGAAATATCATTCCTTTAAGTGCAGGCTAGCAGAGGACAATGCAACACATCACAAGATGCTTCAGGCTTGGGTTAAATTACAAAGGGACAGAGGAAGGAAAAGGATCCAGTGGGACTGAGACAAAGGGAAAATACACAAGAGAAGAGAGCAGATCGATCATTTAGCAGTCAAAAGAAGTGGTCAGGAAAAGAACTCAGAGTAGGGCAGTAGGCAAAGACAGTAAATAAAGCAAGACGAGGACAGCAGAAAAAGGAGAGCGATTTTCAGGATGTAGGCAGTAATGTGGTTGTGAGATAACATGAGTCATTAGGGCTTTTATATATTTATTTATTTTTTAATATTTTTGAGGATTTGGAAGCCAGAAGCAACAGGCTGGTTACTCATGTCAGGAAGAGAAGGGGCTGGAGATGAAAGGGAAGAAGTAGTAAAGTAAAAAAGAGGAAAGAGACAGGTGAAGGTCAATTTGATATGAGCAGTGGTGTACAGGAGTACAGGCAAGGAGGGAACACAAGAGAAGGGCACTGGGAGGAGATGGGGAGATAGGAGACAAACAGGAAGCAAGAAGGAACCAGGAGTTAGGTGGTTGAGGAAAGGGAAACTAAGGTAATGGGTCAGAGGCATACAGGAGAAAAAACTTGCTGTAAATGTGGTCTGGCATGAGGCAGCAGCAGAGAAGACAGCATTTAGCCAAGACAGGAAATAACACACAGGTTAATCAGGTAATCGCAAGGTACAGTATCAGAGGGAGAAAGCAGGCAGGCAGACACAGAATAAGGACAGTGGCACATAGGCAGAGTACAAGATGTGCAAATGCTGAAGGATATTTTTATTAAAGAAATGCACATCTAGTGAAGTCAAATTATCTAAACAAACTCAACAATAAAATAAATTTACAATATCTAGTGTATAAAAGGGAGCACAGCCTGTAACATTTTAAACTTTTTTTTTTTTATGAGCAAGACTTTCACCGTTAAGTACACCCATATATCTTGGGTGTTAGGGATAGCCCTATTCAAGCTGCATTGTTAGGATCTTTTGCAAAAAGGTGGAAATAAAGAAAAGCAGGTAACAGAGTGCCTCTGTTTATATGGTCTATGAATTCATAACTAAGAGAAAAAGAAAAGTTCATAAGGAGTTTAAGTCAAGGAGTCTACAATGCAGCAGTGATCACTATTTCAGTACCTAGTGTTGTGTGTGAGAATGGGTAACCTCCTTTCAGTACAATAAAATTATTGCTGCAGTATCATTTAAAATATGTCTGGGGAAAATACAAAAGTACTAAAATAGTGTGCGTTCTGGCCACAAACTGAACAGCAGAGGAATACATATACTCAAATTGCAGTCAAAACCTGCACTGTTTCTTGAGAAAACTTCCAGTTTACAATACATACAGAAGATGTGTATGGAGGTTCAGGCAGTTACCTGACAAGAACTTTGAGCTGACCTACTTCTGGGGGAAAAAATGCACCTGTAAGAGCTGCTCACTCAGCTGAGCTGAGTTTTAACCTGCCCCTGTACAATATTTTAATACAGGTCAAGCCTGCCATTTCAAGGGTGTTTGCTTACAGTCCAGCCTTCCCCAATTTCCTACTATAATAAACAAAAAGCTGTTCAGTTTGTCTGAGATCCTTTGTTCTTTAAATGTAAAGCTATAGCTGTTCATAACATCCAATGTACGGAATGTGGGGCAGAATATTACTGTGTGGCTAATACTATATTATATTAGCAAAATGGCAAAAGGAGACAAATTGACAATATCCCTACCTAGTCTACATATGAAAGTGCCTCAACATTCCCCCCCTCAATCCATCCTTACCCCCCCCTTCCATAACCTTTCCACTTCTATTCACACATTCCCCTAGTCTATTCCATGGATTTGTAAACCTCTGTGAAATGGTACATTAGGAGATCCAGTGAGTATCTAGTCCCTATTAATCTGTTACTAATACCTCAACCTACCCTTTCTGCTCAGGATGACTCCTTTGCAACTTCCTGACATAATCTTGTTCATAAATACCATTTACCATTCTGATCTCAAGAGAAAAACAGCTCTACTTCCTCTAGCCCTAGCAGTATTCTTTCCCCTCTGTCCACCCTAGCTTTCTGATGGCTTTCGTACAGATTCCATCCAGCAGCCTGATTTAAATTTTTCTTGCATATGCTTCAGAACTAGATGCATTACTTAAGGGGGCACTGACCAAAGCTTGACAGAATATAAAGATTATGTTTCTTGCTTCTGGAACCCCCCCCCCTCCACACACACAATTGTCACTTGCCTCTCACTCTGACCCTGCGGTCCTGGCCAGATGTGATCACATGTCCCCAATCCCTTTTCTACTCTGCTGCTCTCTGTCCCATTCTACAGCTGCTTCACATCAAGGCCGTTCTGATTTAAGTGCAGTACTTGAATCTGTTTTGCACCAAACCTTAACTGACACTTTTACATCCACTTGTTCAGCTCTTTGAAATAATCCACCAGACTCCTCCTCCTAATCTTCTACTGCTGTATCTTTCAGTCATCAGCAAACAGATTTATCCTTTTCTCTAGCCTCTAAGATTAGTCAGAAATAATATACTTGAGAACTGGAGCTATTACAACCCCCTGAAGTACTTCTTAAGTCACTTTCCAATTTCTGAGACAGTCCCTCTCTCTACAACCCTCTACTTCACATCATTCAACCATGCAGACATCCAGTTCCTCAGCCTTGGTCCTACCCTTGACTCCTGTAATTTTCATATCAGCAAAGATGGGACTGGGTCAAAGTCTTGAAGTTCAGGAAAACAACACCTACCTGTAAAGCTCCGCACAATTTAATACCAGTTATGAAACCACACTCAGCACACAGGAGAGACTGATCTTAAGTGTTAGCATATCCTTGCAAAAATTATGTTCATAGGCAGGTACTAGGCTATCGGCCCAAGGGCCTACAAAAGCCTAGCCAACAAGGTTCCCTGGCTTACGCCAACTAAGAAAGTTTTTTTCCTGTGCCACTGTCGAGCAGAGAGACAGAAGCGATCCCCGGGGGTGTATTTCCTATTTCCCATCCACTCATCAAGATTTATCTTGGAGAGCTAAAGAAGAACTTTACTTGACACATATGGATAGCCTGTTTCAGAGTATGGGAAGTCTCCGGGACAGGAATCTATCCCTCCAGCATGTCCTGCTTATTGTGGTGACAAGGTTTAGGTCCCTAGAGCAGGTAGCTTGGAGGGATTGGGATTTCTTTAGGTGTAGCATTGTCCAACAGCTCTGTGTTTGACATAGCTTTATATGTTAGGCAGAGATAACCTCGGAGCAGGCAATATGCTACGGAGTAAAGTTGGAGTTTTTTGAGGCGGTCAGTGTAGGGCATTTGTTTGAGGCCAGTAACGTTCTTTGTGAGGTACTTCTGTGGCCTTTCCAGCTGCCACAGATGTTTTGTGAAGTACATTCCAAAAGGGGCATTGTACTCTATAATGGGTCTAATGAGCGTCGAGTAGAAGGGAACAATGACCTCTTTTTTCCTGGATGAGAACCCTTCTGTGAGGAGGTGTGCCACGTAGAAGGACTTCCTGACTACTGTGGCGGTGACTATCAAAGGAGAGACTGCTGTCCAACTGGGTCCCAAGGTCTCATCACACATTCGGTGTTAAGTAGATTGCTGCCTATGTGGTAGTTCATGGGTACAGAGTTTTTACCAAAGGTGATGACACTGCACTTTTTAGCATTCAGCTTGAGGCCATGGCCCTGACACCAGGCATCTGTCTCAGCGAGGTCCTTCTGTTTGTCCACATCATTTGGGGGCTTGACTACGGCTCCTAGTTTGCAGTCATCTGCGAACTACGTTAACCAGAGGTCTTCTGTGTTAGCCTGTACTTAAGAGAAATAGATACCAAACAGGAGAGGTCCCAGGATGGAACCCTGTGGTACTCCACTTGTCACTGCTTTGAGGTCAGATTTGGAGTCTGCAACTTTTACAGTGTGGGTTCCGTCAGTGAGCCAGTTGGCAACACATCTTGTGACATAGGGATTTATACCTAGTTTAGTGAGTTTAGCTATAATTCCAGAATGGAGGATGGCGTTGAAAGCCTTGGCGAGGTCAAGATAGGCTTTGTGAACCACCTTACCCTGATCTACGGCTTTGGTGACTGCCTCAAAGAAGTCAATCAGGTTCAGGAGGCACGATCTGCCTTTCACAAACCTGAACTGGGTGGGATCTAGAGTTTGGAGGTTACCAATGTCTTTGTTTACGAGTTCCATGATGATACATTCCATAGCCTTGCAGACCAAGCTAGTCAGGCTAACAGATCGATAGTTCCTGGGATCAGTGGTGGCTACCTCTTTGTGGAGTGGGATAACTGTTGCTGTGCGCCATTCAGTCGGCACAAAGCCTGATGCAAGGCTATTATTGAACATGGTGCTTAAGTGGGGAGCCAGTTCGTTCTGAAATTCGTATAAAACGCAGCCTGGGATGTTATCCAGTCCCATGGATGCTGTGTTTTTGGCTTTAAAGAGTGCAGCTTTTACCTGCGTAGTTGTGATTACAGGGACTCTGCATTCTTCCTGTATAGATATGGGCCCTTTAGGGGGTGAGGGGGGTTAAAGTTAGCACTGAACCTATCTGCCAGGATGTTGGCAATATCAGTTGGTTCTGTAATTTTCGGGCCCTTGTGCTGTAATTTTCATGCCTTTTTGCTGCAACTCCGAGCAGATCTGGGTGTTGTCATCAAGATTCTTGACATAGCTACAGAACGCTTTGTGGTTGTCCTTAGAATTAGTGGCAATTTTGTTTCCGTAGCTAGCTTTGGAGGATCTTATAAGGGATCTCAGCTTCTTACTGAGGTTGACCAGGGAGCTCCACCACTCATGGGATTTTACTCTCTTTTGCAACAGTTTCTTCCGTCTGTTGCACAGTTGGTTTATGGCAGGGGACCACCAGATTGGCTTCCTTTTTTGGAGGATAGTGTCTTGGTTCTGTTTGGAATAACATGATCAATGCACTTGTGTAAGTGCTTAGAGAGTGCATTTGTGTAGGATTCAGCAGTTGTAACTGTATTGTCCATCTGCATGGGTGTCAAAGTTCACCACTTCTGTCTTAAGAAGCATGAAGTTGGCTTTGGAGAAATTTTTTTACAGTGGTTTCCTTAATGTGGGGGGGGGGGGGGGGTGGAGGCGGGATGTGGATATCAAGGGTGATTAGCTTATGGTCAGATCGGACCAACGAGGAGTTGACTTCAGGTGTGGAACACCGATCATTCATGCTGGTAATGACTAGGTCTAGAATACTGTTGCCCCTTGGTGGGGGTGTGGATACGTTGATCCAGGGCATTGGAGTTTATGAATTCCAGAAAGTGTTGAGCTAAGGAGTTGGTACATGAGTAGTTTTCCCAGTTAATGGTGGGGTAGTTGAAGTCGCCCATTATTAGGGTGTTTGGTTGAACCCTAATATTTTCCACTGCATCAAGAAAAGAGGAGTGGGAATTCTGGGGCATGGTGGGGGAACTGTAGCAAGCTACAATTTTGATTGCAGTTTTGTCCAGAGTTAGTTGTACTTGGATAACCTCGGATGCATTATGCTGAGCAACTAGCCTTGAGGTGTGGATATCCTTAATGAATATGGACACACCTCTGCCTTTGGTGTTTCGGTCCAGGTTACATGGCCGAAAAGTGTGATACGAGTTATAGCCTGGTAGTGCAGGGGTGCTCTCTGGAGCCTTGAACCAGGTCTCAGTCACTGCACAGATATCGATCTTCTCCATTTTAAGGAGTGCCTCAAGTGAGTGCATTTTGAGATTTAGACTTCTAGCATTGAGTAGCATTACCCTCAGTTTTTGCTTGCCTGTTCCTGTTATGGTGGTGAATTTGTTACTTGAACCTTGCCTAAAAAAGGCACTATAAGGGCAGCAAGAGCCTTAGCCAGTATCCAGAATCCCAGGGACGACAGGTGCAGGCCATTTGTGGCAAAGCATCGTGGTCTGTCGACCATGTCATCCCAAGCAGACAGATACTGGATCCCCTTATAATGACACCAGAAGCTTAGCCAATTGTTGAAGTCACTCATTTTGTCCTTGTACTGTGGTATCATTTGGGGCGATGTCAGAATGCTACTCATGGCTAGGGTCATACCTGCCTGGGCTACAAGATCGGAGAGCTCTTCCATGTCTCTCTTCATGTAGTCCAGGGAGGTACGTCTCAGGTCATTCACACCAACATGGACAATGACAAAGTCATATTTGTACTTGGAGTGACCCGAGTGAGTGGGTTATGTGGCGGATCCTGGCACCCGACAGGCAGCTGAGAGTAACCTTCTCCTTGTTTAGCCTGGTGAGTGGGACATCAGTGTGCCTGACTATAGAGTCACCTATGACTAGTGTGTTGGGTACTTTGTTTTGCCTTATTGGCTGTGGTTGAGTGGCACACTGAGTCTGTGGGCTATGTGACATTTGGACTATGTTGGGGGATGGAGGTTGCTTGCGTTTCTGCTTTGGAGGTCTCTGTTGCTTAGACAGATTATTACTGAGGAGCCTTCGCTAATGTTTTTGTGTTACTATGTGTGGATTTTGGTGGTGTAGATTTAGTGAGGCTATGTGATGAGTGTGGTGTGGTGCAAATGTTTACCTTCTCCTCATGACTGTCAAGTTCAGTCTTGGTTGGAGAGAGCTTTACCTCCAGTTTGGTTAGATAGGATGTATTTTTTTTTTTTTGATAAGCAAGACTGTCACCGTTAAGTACACCCATACAGCTTGGGTGTTAGGCATAGCCCTATTCAAGCTGAATTGTTAGGGTCTTTTCCAAAAAGGTGGTTCCCAACTACAAGCTAAATCCCCAAGGAGGGAACTTAATCTCACTGGGGCAAAATTTAACAGCCCCACCTACCTTTTAAGAAAATATGGTGACTGAAGCTAAAGTAGGGGATTTACAGAAAAAAGGTCCAACATATTCAGGGTACTTCATCTTACAGTCAATTTCTGGAATACTTCTGGGTCCAGCCTCCATTCATGGAAGTTGAAGTAGTCTTGTTCATTTGATTTGCCAATGAGTTTTGAGTTAAGAGGATAAAAGAAGTCTGCAAATGTTTATCTTAATGATCTGCCAGATCCTATCTACTGTGGTCAATCTATATGCTATAAATGAGTTCCTCTTGCAGAACCCCCTGGCTTTCAGACTGTCACAAATATCTGGAACATATAAACTATAGCCAGGATCATCACAATACTGATGTGTTTGGGTCAAATTCAGCACCTTCTAGGAGCCTTCATAGCTCCTCTGTGGGATCCCCAGGTTATCTCTGACCCAGATGACCTTCATCATACTCATCGCTGCTGCTGTAGCCTCAGCTATATGGGTGATATATCCAGAAAAGGATATAACAGACAGCTTCCACTGCTTCACAGTACCTTCCGCCCACCCAAAAAGCCAGTCAGCTTGAGCTGATGAAAAAGACTCCAGATATCTTTTGGGGAGTTGCAAACAGCATACTTTTATTGGCTACCAACAAAAATGCCCATCTGAATTCCTTCTGGACTGCAATTATTATTGTCAATACCTTCTCTAGTGTCTGAAGGTGCTGGTACTCCTCACAAACTACTGAACTTTTTCAAGTGCAGCCAGGCTTGGGGGACAATTATGATGGGCGTTGATAAGAATCAGAGTGCTTTTATGATGACCTTGCTGTCTCTAATCTACAACTTGTAAGAAAGAGGAACTTTCTATAGAGCTAACACACAACCCAAGCAATACTGATGTACATCTACATAGAACTGTAATAAACATAACAGTACTACATACCAGAAGAATAGCTAGCTCAACCAGTGCCACCTCCCTCAGCCTAAGTGAAGAGCCAAAAAAAAATGCACTTTACTGCATTAAGCTTAACACTACATTATAGTGACTGGCTTATTACACTTTGATCCACATCCTCAGCTCTTCCACTGAGTAGAGAAAAACAGATGTTCCTTCTACTGGCACACTAAACCAGGTGGCCAGATACACGTTTCTGCCCCCCTCTTACTCCAGCCTTTCAGGCCCTTTTCCTGTGCCCTGCCCCCAATTCTCTTTCAACACATTTTATTTAAAAGATACATTTCTTCTTTTAAACTGTAGCAAACAGTTGTTACAGTTCATATCATACCTCCATGGAGTATTATGATTCTCAGGTTTTAGTTTTAAAAAAAAAAAACCATTTCTGTAGTAAGCAATTGATACAGTTTAGGTAACACACGGAGCATTACCATGCTCGGGTCTGACCACAAATGCAAAACCGGCTTTTAAAAGCCAGTTTTGCATTAAAAACAGATCGGGGTTAGCTGATCAACCCTCCCCCCCCAAATGCTCTGCACCTAGGGCACAGTTGCCCCTCTTACCCTGCTCTAGGTACATTACTGCTACATATGCTCTAGGTACATTATCTGCTACATACGCATGTAACAGTACTATATTATTACAATGTGTCATTACAATGCAACATTGTTGTGAAACAAGTTAATACTCATTTAGGAAATTAGGGGACTTTCAAGATGACTGTACACTAAACAGCAGCTTAATTTCAGCTTTCCCAGTGTGAAAAATCAAACGAGAGATAAAGGCTAGTAATTCTGCCAGCTTTAGTAAAATTCAGTTACTGGCTAGTAAGTACACTGCCCAGATGCCAGCAAAGAAGAAACCTGGGGAGCCTGAAAGAAAATCAGTTAGAAAAGCTGGTGAGAAAATGCTGACTGAAGAATCCTGCAGCTCGTAAGGAAAAAGCTGTTTAAGCTTCAGCTTTAGTACAAATTATAGCTTCCAGTAATTTAGAGGAAAATATAAATCAAGTGTATTCAGAGTCAATTAAAATAAAAACACTGAAGGAGTTTATCAATTCAAATATCAAAAGGCTGTAAAATATGAAGCTTTAAGCCACTATTCAGATGAAATGATAAAACTACATAAATCTGAGGTCAACATGACGAAAAGGATAAGACTACTCAAGCGGTAAGAGGACAGAGCACACAAAAAAAAACTAAGATCTTCTGCTGTACCAGAGAAACTAGAAGGAACAAACTGCATCAATTTTATGAAAGCATAAATAAGCAACCAGTGTCCATGTGGTTTAACCTACATTGATGAGAGTAAAAAAAAGTTTAAAATAAAACTAGATTACAGGAACATATTAGAAATATTAAAAAAAGGAGAAGACTAACAGCCATGTTGCACAACATTTTGCACAGTACCATAGTTCAGATCCTAATAATGGTCTAAAAGCAACAATTGTGAAGAGAGTTGCTAGTTATTTTTTTATTCAGAAAATGTGTACAAGAAATGGTTAAATGTATAAGGAAGCTATTTTTATTCTCAAGTTTGGTACTTTGTTTCCCTCAGGTCTCAACACAGATTGTAATTGGAGGTTACTGATTTGTTTGTGTGTGTATTTTTATTGGTTGTTTTATTGCTTTACTGGTGAGTGTATTTAAAGTGTGTTTGGAAAAAAGTTTTTTTAGTACTCCTTGAAGGCTGTGTTCTTAACCGAGGTGCTAGAGAAGTACAGTTTTGTACCTACCATAAATGTAGATGTTCGAAGATCCACATTGCTGCAGTCCTAACACTTGGGTAGTCCGCTGTCCCAGTCGGCCCGAATACCAAAGTATATGGCTGACGTCGGTCAAGGCGCATTAGTCTGGCGTCAGGGCGTCAGGGTACAAATGCGCATGACCGACGTCATATCCTCAGTCTTTTCTTGCCCCAGATGTCAGAAGACCCTAAAAAGATAAGGCTAAAACCAAAAACACCACACACTCCTGCACCAAATATATATACAATATATACAAATTTACAAGAGTATAACCTCACCCACACAACCACCCCTAAACACAGAGGGGAAGGAGGGAGGGTAAATTGGACTGCAGCAATGTGGATCTTCGAACATCTACATTTATGGTAGGTACAAAACTGTACTATGTTCTTCATACCACATTGCTGCAGTCCTAACACTTGGGTAGAATCCCAAAGCAGAGGTAAGGGAGGCTGGCAAATCATAAGGAAGCAGGAGCTGACAACATTCCCTGCAAAATAGCCGTGGCAAAACCAGCCCTAGATTTAGAGTAGAGAGGAAGGTGGTAATGCTTAGAGAAAGTATGCACTGAACTCCAAGTAGCTGCCTCCAAAATATCCTTAGTTGCCACCCCTTAGAAATGCTGTTGAAGTGGCAGTAGCCCTAGTGGAATGAGGCCTAATCCCAGCTGGAATCTCCTTGCCATGATGGGAATAACAAAATGCAATGCAAAACCCAATCCACTTAGAAATAGTTTGTTTTGACACAGGCTTGCCCTGAGAACTCAAAGCAAAAGAAACAAACAACTGCTGAGACTGCCTAAAATCCTTAGTCCTGCTTAAATAATAACGCAACTGCCTGTGTACATCTAAAGTGTGCAAAATCTTTTCCCCTTATTTTGGGGATCTGCATAAAAGGTAGGCAAATGAATAGTTTGGTTTAAAGCCACACTAGAAACCACTTTAGGCATAAAGGAAGGATTAGTGCGTAAAGATACCCTATCCTTATGAAAAATCAGGAAAGGCTCAACCGCCATAAGGGCCTGCAATTCAGACACCCTTCTTGCAGATGTAATGGCTAACAAAAAGCAGTCTTCCATGACAAATATTTCAATTCAGCAGTAGCTGCAGGCTCAAAAGGTTGTAGAGTGAGTTTCTCCAACACAAAATTGAGGTCCCAAGCAGGAGTAGGAGCTCTACGGGGGTCTTATATTCTTTGCCCTCTAAGAAATTGCTTGAACAAAGGATGAGAAAACAATGGTGGGTCACAATCATAGTGAGCTGAAATTGCTGCAGCATGAATCTTAATGGAAGAGAAAGACAAACCTTTGTCCAATAACTCAGTAAGATATTGAAGAGCCACACTCAAATTTGGCTCCGAAACATCCAAATCCTTTGCTGTACACCAAAATAAAAATCTCTTCCATTTTCCTGCGTACACTTTCCTTGTACTAGGTCTTCTGGCTTCCATAATCACATTCAAAACTTGTTGAGGAAGCTGAGACCTGCTATGGTTCAAAACAGAATATAAAAATAAACGCCAGCAACAAAAATCGGACTGTGAGAAGTAGTTTATTGAAGCATTAATAAACTACCAAAACACCAAGTAGGTCCCACACATACCGGTTTCGGCCCAGGTTCAAACCCAGCCTTCTTCAGTGTATACCAACAGAACCCATTCAGGAAAATTTGGTGTTTAAATACAACATGCAATTCAATGATTGGTTGTATAGATCAATCAATCAAACTCATTAATATTAAACATAATAATATATCTAATATTGCAATAGTAAATGCAAAAAACATATATATGAAAACAAAAAATAATAATATAATGACATATCATGTGTAGAAAATTTTATGTTAAATCCATGTTTGTTATAATTATTATTGTATATTATAAATGTTCATTTAATCCTGGATTTAACAAAGCACCAAGTTTGGTGATCCACTTCTTTTCTTTTAGGTCAAGTTTAGTGTGCCAACCCCCTTTGTTGCTTCTATCACCAATAATTTTGTCAATAATGGTGAAACGAAATTGAGCTTTATTATGTATCAGTGTGTGTTTAAATAATGCATTAGATGTTCTTTTACATCTAATGTCACTCAAATGTTCTGATATCCGTAGCCTAACTGGTCGTGAAGTTTGCCCAACATAAAATGAATGACAGTTACAATGAGCCATATAAATGGCCCAATCCGTGTTACAATTGGCAAAAAATTTTATATCGAACACATTATGACTGTTTCTACTAGTAAACTCTTTTGTTTTTGTTATGAATTTGCAGTTAACACAATGACCACAAGGAAAACAGCCAATGAGTTTATCACCCAAGATGGTCGTTTGATATAAATTGGATAAAGAAGATTCAGAATGGTGTTTGTAATGATTAAAGTATCCTGCTAAATTTTTACCGTTTCGAAATGAAAACAAACATGTGTTTGGAACAATAGATTTGGTTTTAACATCTGATTCCAGTATATTCCAGTTTCCTTTAATGATGTTGATAAAGGTGTTGGTATTTCTACCATATGTGGTGGTAAAACGCAATGTACTTTTGGTGTTAGGTTTTTGTTTGTACGTTAATAAACTTGGTCTCTGTAACCCTGAGGCATGATTCAAAGCCATAGTAACAAAACCTGAATTATAACCCCTATTCTTAAACCTGGTACACAAATCTTGAGCATGATGACCAAAACTGACATTGTCAGAGCAATTCCTTCTCATTCTGATGAATTGAGATTTGGGAATGTTTTTTGCAATGTGTTTTGGATGAAAGCTGGAAGCGTGGAGAATAGTGTTATATTCGGGAAATTTTCTATAGGTCTCAGTTTTTAAAGTATTATCAATATTTCTTGTGACCAAAACATCCAAAAAAGTTATTGATGCTAGATCATAATTGATGGTAAATTTTATTCCCCATTTATTATCATTCAAATATTCTACAAATTCAAGCAGATATGGAATATCCGATCTCCACACCATCCAGCAGTCATCCAAATACCTCCGCCAGATGTCTATCTCAGGCAAAAAAAGATTATGAGTAACATCATAAATCATAATGTGTTCCAAATAAGCCATAAATAGGTCAGCATATATGGGGGCAAAAGATGCCCCCATAGCTGTACCATTGGTTTGCAAAAAACATTCCTGATTGTAAAAGAAAACATTTTTGGTCAATACATGCTCAGTTAGATTTAATAATAACGTATTGAATCCTGGTTGATACATGTTGGATTGATGTAACCAGAATTCAATAGCATCAAGTCCGGCCCAGTGTGGAATACTTGTGTATAATGAGCTCACATCCAAAGTACAGAGCCACCAATTTGAATCTAGCTGCATATCATTGACAATACTCAAAATTGAGTAGTATCCTGTATCGAGATCTTACATATGATAATAAAGGTTTTAAATACTTAGTCAAAAATTCAGAAAGTGGTTCTGTCAATGAGCCCATACCTGATACAATTGGCCTACCAGGTGGATAAAACAAATCTTTATGTATTTTGGGTAGAAAATAGATGTATTGTCTAATGGGGTCAGAAATTGTTAAATGGTCTAATGTTTGCTTAGATATGATGCCATTGTCAAAGGCTGATTCTAAGAAATCATCAATCTGTTTTTTGAAAACAGGAGTAGGGTCAAGTGGCATCTTAGTGTAGTATCGAGCATCATTCAACTGCTTATAAGCTTCATTATCATAGTAGGCCCAATCTAACACTACCACTGCCCCTCCTTTATCTGCTTTTATAATCACCAAATCCTTGTTACGTACTAATTCGTCCAAACATGATTTCTCAACCTCAGTCATGTTATTGAGCATAGGTAAAGCATGATTATACTGGAGATGTAACTCATTTAAGACACTGCGCAAAAATAAATTAACAGTAGGATACATAGGTGGTGTAAAGGATGAACTGTGATATTTGAAAGAATCAAATTGTGTTGAACCACCATCTTCTTTGTCCTGAAAAAATAACTTGAGATTCATTAACCTACAAAATGAGAATAAATCCTGTGTAAAATTATCCTCAGACACAAAGAATCCAGGATTGAAAGACAATCCTTTATTGAGTAATGATGTTTGTTCAGCTGTTAATGTGATTTTTGAAATGTTATGTACATTATTTACTTGTTCGACAACATTTGTAGCAAGCTTTCCAGACTTGTGACTTTTTTTGTGCTTTCTACCACCCCTCCTCCCTCTGTGTTCCCTAAAGGGGACATATTATTTTTCCTTTTTGGGTTGGGGGAATCTAGAATGGACTGTGTCTCCGTGTCTGTCCCAGATGATGTATCAATCTGTTGATTCTGCATTAGTACCCTTAGTTTTAAGCATGGATCTCGGGCGTTTCCTTTTGGGATTAGATGGAAACTTGTTGTTATTTTTAATATATCCCTCTTGGAATTTGACATGTCTGACCTGTTTGAAAGGTTGTCCTTTATCATAGTCCATAAGATCACGAGAGAATTTTTTAATCTTTCTCTCTTTCAAAATAGTTTCAAAACTCAGTAATTCACTGCTTAGTTTTGATAACAAAGCAGGAAAGAATGTCTCATGTTGATAGTGATTACATTCTTGAATAGATTCTAAGACTGTATTTGTCTCTTTGTCAATGGTTCTAGTGTAATAATCAGACAAAGAACTGACAAACTTCATTGAATACTCCTGTTGGATCTGAGCCCATTCCGTCATTAAATTATCATCAGGATCTCCCACAAGTGGTTGAATTTTGACTCTGAGACCTCTCGGACAAATGCCCTTAGCCAAATATGCCTTTAATAATTTATGGTGCCAAACACTAGATCTTAAACTTTTCATATTTTTGTTTAAATTTAAAAAAAGCGTCTCACATTTTTGCTCTGGTTTGATAGCAGTAGTAATACCAGAGATTATAGCTTCATTCCCAATTCCAAAGGGTGCAAAGGTCATCCTTGTCTGCTGATAGATCCAATATTTGGTTTAGATCCATAATATTTGGCTGATTAAATATAAGGTATTACCACGTCCTGTAAATCTTAGACAATAATGGTCATATATTATGAATGCATAAATAAATGCAAAATATTACCACGTCGGCTACAGGACAATGATGGTATAATGAAAGAAACAACAAAAAATATATACAAAATCAGAATAATGTTTGACACCCAAATCAAAAGGTATACTCAATTCAAAATTCTAAAATATATTTTTTATATATGGGGTCCCAGAGTGCCAATATTCAACTTAAAGGAAATTCAATGAAGTTTGAAAAAATGTAATTAGGACTATATCAAAAGTTACATATAAAAATATATGTGTTTGACATATCACACTATGTTGACTGAATAGCTGTATCAAAGTTAGCAGGCCTACTAGCCAGTCCCAAAAGTTATGGATAAAACAATCTAGTTCAACCCTTTTATCAATGTTGTAAAACAAAGCTGATAGTTATGGATCATTATGTCCAATTATTTTGTATTAAAGTTACATTGACTGATCTATCCCTAATGTTACCTATGTGTGGACAACAATATAATAAGGGCAGTTTTTATAGCTAACAGAATAATGATTGCCAAATATTCAACAGCTAAATATTGCTATTGGTATACTTATGCCAATTGCCAAAAACAACACTAATCACTTGCTGTTAGAAACCCAAAAAATGGATCATCATTGTCTGTGTTGTTGGATATTGTAAACAATCCACTATATGAAAAGAGGGGGGGGGGGTAAAGCAAAAGAAATATATGTGTAAGAATATATATCTGCTGGTTTGTTTCAAAAATAACACTATTGGGTCATGGTATATAGTTGTTGATGTAATGACCTTAATGTTTTTAAAAATAAAACAATTTATCACTAAACATCAACTGAATGTTTGCATAAGCATACACATATCAAAAGTATTACTCTGCCAATGCAATAATCACCTTAATGCTTATAAAAAGAAAGATGATTAAGTGTTTATATAAACATGCACATAACAATGTTAAAAAGTATAGCTCTACCAATATACTCTAGATTTGTTGTACACAATCTTAACACTTATAGTATATTACATAAAGCATAACTATCAAATAATTTCAATTGCACCCAACAGTTTTCAAAAATAATCAGCTCACTGGTTAACATTTCAAAACCATTGCTCAGTTAATGTATAAATACCATTAGTTGAAAATACGGCCATTTAGAAAAGTACAAATCTAGTATAAAATTCGCAATGTGTTCAATGCCTATAGAAATAATTCACCATATCAATAATTTTACAGTCGAATACATTAGATTCCATATAACCATATTTTGTATATAGTCCATGAAAAATCGCTGTGCTGTATGTTGCGACCCTTTAGAAAATAAGTATCAACCCGATAGTTCGTAATGTGCCCACGGTTTTTAATAGGCAACTGTTTGTTGTTTGAAGATCAGAAGGCTCACTGTTGCATCAATCATTTGAGAAAACATAAATTTAAATGTTTTTAAATAACTAAATGCCAATAATGACATAAGTCATGAACACACACATGTATCAAAGAAAGGCCAAATGTTCTTGGTAAACAGTTACGAAATAATTGTCCAAAAAAACGTGTAAACATAAGCGTTGTTCAATGCGACAAGTTTTTGCTGTTATTGATGTAAAGAACAAATAGATATTGTCATACCACCATGTATATTATGGCCCCTCAATGATTAATAAAATCCACGAAATGTTTGTAGACAGTTGAAACCAAGAAGGCGTATCATACAAAGTCTGTTCGTAACTCACTTAGTCCAAAAGAAAAGAATCCAATCAAAACTTGTAGACCAACCAATATTAGAACATGATATGTCCCAAAATCACGAAGCTCAAATATAAATTGAGCCAAAAAATGAGCTTGGTTAGTTTAAAGTTGCATAAAGACCTTAACGGTAAGGCGAACACGCCGACACAGTCCAAACGATTCCCCCAGCAGGAAGTGAAGCAACGTACCTCAGACAAAGTATATCCTGCACGCAAGGAGTTGCACGGCTGCAATTCCAATGAATAACAAAAATAAACGCCAGCAACAAAAATCGGACTGTGAGAAGTAGTTTATTGAAGCATTAATAAACTACCAAAACACCAAGTAGGTCCCACACATACCGGTTTCGGCCCAGGTTCAAACCCAGCCTTCTTCAGTGTATACCAACAGAACCCATTCAGGAAAATTTGGTGTTTAAATACAACATGCAATTCAATGATTGGTTGTATAGATCAATCAATCAAACTCATTAATATTAAACATAATAATATATCTAATATTGCAATAGTAAATGCAAAAAACATATATATGAAAACAAAAAATAATAATATAATGACATATCATGTGTAGAAAATTTTATGTTAAATCCATGTTTGTTATAATTATTATTGTATATTATAAATGTTCATTTAATCCTGGATTTAACAAAGCACCAAGTTTGGTGATCCACTTCTTTTCTTTTAGGTCAAGTTTAGTGTGCCAACCCCCTTTGTTGCTTCTATCACCAATAATATTGGTATACACTGAAGAAGGCTGGGTTTGAACCTGGGCCGAAACCGGTATGTGTGGGACCTACTTGGTGTTTTGGTAGTTTATTAATGCTTCAATAAACTACTTCTCACAGTCCGATTTTTGTTGCTGGCGTTTATTTTTGTTATTCATTGGAATTGCAGCCGTGCAACTCCTTGCGTGCAGGATATACTTTGTCTGAGGTACGTTGCTTCACTTCCTGCTGGGGGAATCGTTTGGACTGTGTCGGCGTGTTCGCCTTACCGTTAAGGTCTTTATGCAACTTTAAACTAACCAAGCTCATTTTTGGCTCAATTTATATTTGAGCTTGATTTTGGGACATATCATGTTCTAATATTGGTTGGTCTACAAGTTTTGATCGGATTCTTTTCTTTTGGACTAAGTGAGTTACGAACAGACTTTGTATGATACGCCTTCTTGGTTTCAACTGTCTACAAACATTTCGTGGATTTTATTAATCATTGAGGGGCCATAATATACATGGTGGTATGACAATATCTATTTGTTCTTTACATCAATAACAGCAAAAACTTGTCGCATTGAACAACGCTTATGTTTACACGTTTTTTTGGACAATTATTTCGTAACTGTTTACCAAGAACATTTGGCCTTTCTTTGATACATGTGTGTGTTCATGACATGTCATTATTGGCATTTAGTTATTTAAAAACATTTAAATTTATGTTTTCTCAAATGATTGATGCAACAGTGAGCCTTCTGATCTTCAAACAACAAACAGTTGCCTATTAAAAACCGTGGGCACATTACGAACTGTTATCGGGTTGATGCTTATTTTCTAAAGGGTCGCAACATACAGCACAGCGATTTTTCATGGACTATATACAAAATATGGTTATATGGAATCTAATGTATTCGACTGTAAAATTATTGATATGGTGAATTATTTCTATAGGCATTGAACACATTGCGAATTTTATACTAGATTTGTACTTTTCTAAATGGCCGTATTTTCAACTAATGGTATTTATACATTATCTGAGCAATGGTTTTGAAATGTTAACCAGTGAGCTGATTATTTTTGAAAACTGTTGGGTGCAATTGAAATTATTTGATAGTTATGCTTTATGTAATATACTATAAGTGTTAAGATTGTGTACAACAAATCTAGAGTATATTGGTAGAGCTATACTTTTTAACATTGTTATGTGCATGCTTATATAAACACTTAATCATCTTTCTTTTTATAAGCATTAAGGTGATTATTGCATTGGCAGAGTAATACTTTTGATATGTGTATGCTTATGCAAACATTCAGTTGATGTTTAGTGATAAATTGTTTTATTTTTAAAAGAACATTAAGGTCATTACATCAACAACTATATACCATGACCCAATAGTATTATTTTTGAAACAAACCAGCAGATATATATTCTTACACATATATTTCTTTTGCTTTACCCCCCCCCCCTCTTTTCATATAGTGGATTGTTTACAATATCCAACAACACAGACAATGATGATCCATTTTTTGGGTTTCTAACAGCAAGTGATTAGTGTTGTTTTTGGCAATTGGCATAAGTATACCAATAGCAATATTTAGCTGTTGAATATTTGGCAATCATTATTCTGTTAGCTATAAAAACTGCCCTTATTATATTGTTGTCCACACATAGGTAACATTAGGGATAGATCAGTCAATGTAACTTTAATACAAAATAATTGGACATAATGATCCATAACTATCAGCTTTGTTTTACAACATTGATAAAAGGGTTGAACTAGATTGTTTTATCCATAACTTTTGGGACTGGCTAGTAGGCCTGCTAACTTTGATACAGCTATTCAGTCAACATAGTGTGATATGTCAAACACATATATTTTTATATGTAACTTTTGATATAGTCCTAATTACATTTTTTCAAACTTCATTGAATTTCCTTTAAGTTGAATATTGGCACTCTGGGACCCCATATATAAAAAATATATTTTAGAATTTTGAATTGAGTATACCTTTTGATTTGGGTGTCAAACATTATTCTGATTTTGTATATATTTTTTGTTGTTTCTTTCATTATACCAGCATTGTCCTGTAGCAGACGTGGTAATATTTTGCATTTATTTATGCATTCATAATATATGACCATTATTGTCTAAGATTTACAGGACGTGGTAATACCTTATATTTAATCAGCCAAATATTATGGATCTAAACCAAATATTATTGGATCTATCAGCAGACAAGGATGACCTTTGCACCCTTTGGAATTGGGAATGAAGCTATAATCTCTGGTATTACTACTGCTATCAAACCAGAGCAAAAATGTGAGACGCTTTTTTTAAATTTAAACAAAAATATGAAAAGTTTAAGATCTAGTGTTTGGCACCATAAATTATTAAAGACATATTTGGCTAAGGGCATTTGTCCGAGAGGTCTCAGAGTCAAAATTCAACCACTTGTGGGAGATCCTGATGATAATTTAATGACGGAATGGGCTCAGATCCAACAGGAGTATTCAATGAAGTTTGTCAGTTCTTTGTCTGATTATTACACTAGAACCATTGACAGAGAGACAAATACAGTCTTAGAATCTATTCAAGAATGTAATCACTATCAACATGAGACATTCTTTCCTGCTTTGTTATCAAAACTAAGCAGTGAATTACTGAGTTTTGAAACTATTTTGAAAGAGAGAAAGATTAAAAAATTCTCTCGTGATCTTATGGACTATGATAAAGGACAACCTTTCAAACAGGTCAGACATGTCAAATTCCAAGAGGGATATATTAAAAATAACAACAAGTTTCCATCTAATCCCAAAAGGAAACGCCCGAGATCCATACTTAAAACTAAGGGTACTAATGCAGAATCAACAGATTATGATACATCATCTGGGACAGACACGGAGACACAGTCCATTCTAGATTCCCCCAACCCAAAAAGGAAAAATAATATGTCCCCTTTAGGGAACACAGAGGGAGGAGGGGTGGTAGAAAGCACAAAAAAAGTCACAAGTCTGGAAAGCTTGCTACAAATGTTGTCGAACAAGTAAATAATGTACATAACATTTCAAAAATCACATTAACAGCTGAACAAACATCATTACTCAATAAAGGATTGTCTTTCATTCCTGGATTCTTTGTGTCTGAGGATAATTTTACACAGGATTTATTCTCATTTTGTAGGTTAATGAATCTCAAGTTATTTTTTCAGGACAAAGAAGATGGTGGTTCAACACAATTTGATTCTTTCAAATATCACAGTTCATCCTTTACACCACCTATGTATCCTACTGTTAATTTATTTTTGCGCAGTGTCTTAAATGAGTTACATCTCCAGTATAATCATGCTTTACCTATGCTCAATAACATGACTGAGGTTGAAAAATCATGTTTGGACGAATTAGTACGTAACAAGGATTTGGTGATTATAAAAGCAGATAAAGGAGGGGCAGTGGTAGTGTTAGATTGGGCCTACTATGATAATGAAGCTTATAAGCAGTTGAATGATGCTCGATACTACACTAAGATGCCACTTGACCCTACTCCTGTTTTCAAAAAACAGATTGATGATTTCTTAGAATCAGCCTTTGACAATGGCATCATATCTAAGCAAACATTAGACCATTTAACAATTTCTGACCCCATTAGACAATACATCTATTTTCTACCCAAAATACATAAAGATTTGTTTTATCCACCTGGTAGGCCAATTGTATCAGGTATGGGCTCATTGACAGAACCACTTTCTGAATTTTTGACTAAGTATTTAAAACCTTTATTATCATATGTAAGATCTCGCATACAGGATACTACTCAATTTTTGAGTATTGTCAATGATATGCAGCTAGATTCAAATTGGTGGCTCTGTACTTTGGATGTGAGCTCATTATACACAAGTATTCCACACTGGGCCGGACTTGATGCTATTGAATTCTGGTTACATCAATCCAACATGTATCAACCAGGATTCAATAAGTTATTATTAAATCTAACTGAGCATGTATTGACCAAAAATGTTTTCTTTTACAATCAGGAATGTTTTTTGCAAACCAATGGTACAGCTATGGGGGCATCTTTTGCCCCCATATATGCTGACCTATTTATGGCTTATTTGGAACACATTATGATTTATGATGTTACTCATAATCTTTTTTTGCCTGAGATAGACATCTGGCGGAGGTATTTGGATGACTGCTGGATGGTGTGGAGATCGGATATTCCATATCTGCTTGAATTTGTAGAATATTTGAATGATAATAAATGGGGAATAAAATTTACCATCAATTATGATCTAGCATCAATAACTTTTTTGGATGTTTTGGTCACAAGAAATATTGATAATACTTTAAAAACTGAGACCTATAGAAAATTTCCCGAATATAACACTCTTCTCCACGCTTCCAGCTTTCATCCAAAACACATTGCAAAAAACATTCCCAAATCTCAATTCATCAGAATGAGAAGGAATTGCTCTGACAATGTCAGTTTTGGTCATCATACTCAAGATTTGTGTACCAGGTTTAAGAATAGGGGTTATAATTCAGGTTTTGTTACTATGGCTTTGAATCATGCCTCAGGGTTACAGAGACCAAGTTTATTAACGTACAAACAAAAACCTAACACGAAAAGTACATTGCGTTTTACCACCACATATGGTAGAAATACCAACACCTTTATCAACATCATTAAAGGAAACTGGAATATACTGGAATCAGATGTTAAAACCAAATCTATTGTTCCAAACACATGTTTGTTTTCATTTCGAAAAGGTAAAAATTTAGCAGGATACTTTAATCATTACAAACACCATTCTGAATCTTCTTTATCCAATTTATATCAAACGACCATCTTGGGTGATAAACTCATTGGCTGTTTTCCTTGTGGTCATTGTGTTAACTGCAAATTCATAACAAAAACAAAAGAGTTTACTAGTAGAAACAGTCATAATGTGTTCGATATAAAATTTTTTGCCAATTGTAACACGGATTGGGCCATTTATATGGCTCATTGTAACTGTCATTCATTTTATGTTGGGCAAACTTCACGACCAGTTAGGCTACGGATATCAGAACATTTGAGTGACATTAGATGTAAAAGAACATCTAATGCATTATTTAAACACACACTGATACATAATAAAGCTCAATTTCGTTTCACCATTATTGACATAATTATTGGTGATAGAAGCAACAAAGGGGGTTGGCACACTAAACTTGACCTAAAAGAAAAGAAGTGGATCACCAAACTTGGTGCTTTGTTAAATCCAGGATTAAATGAACATTTATAATATACAATAATAATTATAACAAACATGGATTTAACATAAAATTTTCTACACATGATATGTCATTATATTATTATTTTTTGTTTTCATATATATGTTTTTTGCATTTACTATTGCAATATTAGATATATTATTATGTTTAATATTAATGAGTTTGATTGATTGATCTATACAACCAATCATTGAATTGCATGTTGTATTTAAACACCAAATTTTCCTGAATGGGTTCTGTTGGTATACACTGAAGAAGGCTGGGTTTGAACCTGGGCCGAAACCGGTATGTGTGGGACCTACTTGGTGTTTTGGTAGTTTATTAATGCTTCAATAAACTACTTCTCACAGTCCGATTTTTGTTGCTGGCGTTTATTTTTGTTATTCATTGGAATTGCAGCCGTGCAACTCCTTGCGTGCAGGATATACTTTGTCTCAAAACAGAATATGCCAAGCTGTTAGATGAAGAGAGTGAAGCTTGACATTGAGCAGATGCCCGTCCTTCTGAGACAATAGGTGTGGAATCAAAGGTAAGGGCCATGGAGGCTTCCTTACCAGACTCCTCAGCAATGGGTACCAGTGCTGCCGAGGCCAATCTGGAGCTATTAAAATCATCCTTGGCTTGTCTTGTCTGACCTTTAGAAGTACCTTTGGGAGGAGAGGCAGAGGTAGAAAGGCATACACATGAAGATTTGTCCAACTGAAAGAAAGAGCATCCACTTTCCAGGCTGTGTGATGAAACCTTTTCGTGCAAAACTTTGGCAGCTGGTGGTTCAGTGGAGAAGCGAACAGATCTATGTCTGGAGTTCCCCATGACACTGTCAATGTCTGAAATACATGAAGATCCAGTTTCCACTCGTGGGGATCCATGATTTGCCTGCTTAACACATCTGCTAAGGAGTTCTGTGCTCCTGGCAGAAACCTTGCTTGAAGATTCAGCTGCAAGCTTAACGCAGTCTCCCACAAAATCATTGCTTGCCTGCATAGAGGATAAGAATGTGTTCTCCCTTGTTTGTTGATGTACCACATGACAGTTGTGTTGTCTGTTAGAATCAACACCTGCCCTGGAAGAAGTAAATCCTTGAAAGCCAGTAATGCAAACTGGACTGCTAACATCTCCTTCATGTTGATATGTAGATGCTGCAGTCTGGCAGGCCACTTGTCTTGTATCCACTTTCCATTCAGATGAGCTCCCAAGCTGTGTCTGAGGCATCTGTCGTTAGAATCTGACTCGCCTCTGGCCGGGTCACAGAGAGTCCCTTGTTTAGGTGACATTCCTGAGCCCACCACAAAAATTCCTTTTGAATGCAAGGTATTATTTGAATGACAGTGTCCAAATCCTGGCAGTGCTGTGTCCATACATTTTGAGATACCATTGTAGCTTCCTCATATGCAGTTTGGCATTGGGAAGTACCAGAATACAAGATGCCATGAACCCTAAGGCTTGAAGGACTGTCCTTGCAGTCAGCCCGGACTGATGAGATAGTTGATGGAAGTAAAGAGAAAGATTCTTTTGTTTGTCCGGGGTTAAAAGGCCATCTGGGTTGCTGTATTCAGTCTCACACCCAGAAAGCACATGTCTTGAGAGGGTACTAGACTGGACTTTATTTCGTTCACAGAATACCCTAGGCATCTTAACACTGCTATCACATATTCCAAATGCTGAAGAAGCACGTCCCTTCCTTGAGCCAGAATCAGGCAATCGTCCAAATAAGGATAGATTTGTATTCCTTTTAGCCTGAAGAAAGCTATCACTGGAGCCAGAACCTTTGTGAATACTCTGGGCGCAGTAGATAAGCCAAAGGGCAATGCAGAGAACTGATAATGAGAATTCCCAGCTCGAAAACGCAGATACTTCCTGCAAATTAGTCTGATAGGAACATGAAGGTAAGCTTCCTTGAGATCCAAAGTTACCATCCAGTGATCTTTGCCCAGCAGAGGTAAAAGCTATTGTAACGTCAACATTCTGAACTTGGGAATGTCCAGATAAGTGTTGAGGATAGACAGATCCAAAATTGGTCTCCACGTGTTCCCCTTTTTTGGTACTAGGAACAGGCGAGAATAAAATCCTAGGCCCCTTTCTGGCACAGGAACCGGCTGAATGGCCCCTATTTGGAGCAACAGAGAAATTTGCTTGTGAGCCTCTTTCCTTTGTTGAGGAGGAATGTCTGGCATGCCTTTGAAAGGAGGCAAGGTATGGAAATAAAACCTGTAACCGTGGTGAATGATATCCAATACCCATCTGTCTTGGGTAATTAAACTCCAGTTTTCTTTGAAAAGTGCCAACCTTCCTCCCAAAGGTGCTGCCAGACGAGAAGATTCTGGCAGCTGAAAGGCAGGTCATTGTGTCTGTTTACGAAAGGACTGACCCCTGCCCTCACCAGAAGACTGAGCAGGTGAACTCCCTGTTCTAGGCCTAAAAGAACCTTGAGCTCTGCCTCTACCACGTCTAGACCTACCCCTAGACTGGGAATCATAAGCAGGATATGTCCACCCCTTGGTAGGCCAATTTCTACTAAACTTGGAGGCTGAACCTGCAAAAATCTTTAACAGTCTGCATAGACTTAGCCTTGTCTTCCATTTTCTTTAGAACTGCTTCCACAGGCGAACCAAACAACACATCAGATTGTAAAGGAGCATCTAAAATCCTTGTTTTCACATGCTCAGCTAAATTCTGATCCCTCAACCAGGCGTGCCTGCGAAGAACGAACCAGTGGCAGCCACCCTCGAAGAGGCCTGCACAGCATCAAAACCACATTGCAAAGAATGCTTACCCACCTGTTCAGAAACATGAACTAAATCTTGCAACTCTTTACACTCAATACCTTCCGCCAAAGCATCTACCTTAGACTTTAATTGTGAAAGGAGATAATTTTGGTATTTCAACATGTGAAACTGGCAATTCAAAGCTCTCATGGCCAAAGTGGAAGAAGTATACACTTTCTTTCCCCATCTATCCAAAGCCCTTGCCTCTTTATCTGGAGGAACAGGATTTTTAACAACAGAAGCCTTAACACCTTTAGGCCCCTGTGAAACAGTTTCTGGGTCTGCCCTAGGACTCTTAAAAGATACTTATGAGCTTCAGGCACCCTATAATATCTATCCGGTTTAACTGGAGCAGGAGGCAAAGAGTCAGGGTTCAGAGAAGCCTCTGCAAAACATCCTCTACCACATCTAGAACAGGAGGTATAGCTAAAGGCCTATGCTGGGGTAGAAACAAAATTCCCTAAGCCTTTTCCTGGAATCAGAGAAATCCTGACCTTCCCATTTAAAATGCTCCCTCATGGAATGAAGAGTCTCTGAAAATGAAAAATCCTCAGGAGGAGAAGCAGAAGGAGTAGAATCATCTACATCAGAATCAGAGTAAGGGGAATACTCCTGCAAGTCTTCAGCCGAAGACTCAGAAGCATCCGAACACTGCTCAAAACTCCCAAGCTCAGGTTCCACCCTAGGCCTCTTATCAGGAGGGGGAATAGAACCTCTAATCATTGTAATCAAATCTTCTGCCATCTTAAGCATATGCTTCTGAGGAACAGACCCTGAAGAACTAGGGGTAACTCCTGAAACAAAACCTGGCCTGCCCCTGGGAGAAGCCTTGGAAACAGCAGGGGAGGGCCTAACCACCTTATAAAGGGAAGGAAGAACAGCTACCTGAGAAGCCCCTTCCGCCTGGCCTACCTCCTGAGAGGTCACATCTTGCAGTAATAAAGTCTCTCCCTGGGATTCCAAAGAAATTTCTGGCTGAACCCCTGGCTCCACCGAGCCCTCTAAAGAACCGACGTCCGGGACGGACGGTTCTTCCAGCCTAGGCTTTGCTGTTTTGTCCTTGCGCTTTTTGAAGCGGGCCGGAGCATCCGGCGGCATTTTATAATTACACCGCTTCCCAAAACTAACCTGGCACAATCTAATCTTCTCTTTATAGTGCGTTTGTTAAATCTAGCACAAGAGCGACAGCCAACAACGCCGTGCTCAGGCCCTAAGCAAGGTATACACAAGGTATGGTAATCCCTATGAGGTATCTGTTTCCCACAAGAAATACAGTTATTCACTTTTTCTGACATCCGGTAAAATACTGAGGCAAGAAAAACCAAAATAATCCCCAACGGGTACTTAGCCAACTTGATTCGGTCTGAAACTCCGACTTCGGAAAATCTCAGAACGCCAACCTGCACTTGCAAAACTGCTTCTGCATCGGACCATGCGGCAAAAAAGACTGAGGATATGGCGTCGGTCATGCGCATTTGTACCCTGGCGTCCTGGCGTCAGACTAATGCGCCTTGACCGGCGTCAGCCATACTTTGGTATTCGGGCCGACTGGGACAGCGGACTACCCAAGTGTTAGGACTGCAGCAATGTGGTATGAAGAACATCAATAGTTTTTGTGGGACTCCTGCCTGTTTTTGGATATTTCTTCTTGCTGTTGTGGTTTTCCTGTGATGGCGAGTGAATCCTCTTAATTTACCTCATATTTTTAGAGAGGAGACTGTTGATAACACACAGCGGACGATGAACCATTGTTACTCATGGCGATTCTTCTTTGGAATGGTCTGGTACTGGTCATGTGAATATAGCTTCTAGCTCATCCCATACACTTGAAAGGTTTGAATTGGAGCGGGAGAGTTAGAAAGTACAGTTGTGTACACTTACCATAAATGTAGATGTTAGAGTGTATTCACTGTTGCAGTCATCACACTTGGGTTATCTGCCTGCAGGTAGCCCTCAGTCGCCAAAATACCAGAGTCTTAGGATTTTTGCATCGGATGCTGTCGCTTCTTCCATGATGTCAGGTCGTTAGGGGGTATAAAACAGGCAGCAGATGCCATTACATCAGGTTTTCTTGCCCCAAATGTCAGGAGCCCCAAAATAGGAAGCAAGTATAAGGTGGGGAACACCACCAGTAAAAAGTAAATACCAATGCCATTAAGAATGGCCATAGAGAGGAGAGGTAGAAAGACAGAGAAAACCACAGGGCTGGAGGAGGAAACCAGGACTGCAACAGTGAATACACTCGAACATCTACATTTAATAAGTGTACACAACTGTACTATGTTTTTCGTGTTTCATTGTTGCAGTCATCATACTTGGGTTGATTTCCAAAGCTGAGGAAGGGTGGAGGCAGTCAAGAAGTGTTAGGGCTGGCTAGCAGGCCTTGTAAGACTGCTGTAGCAAATCCAGCTCTGGATTTAGAAAAAATAGGTAAGTGGTAATGTTTGGTGAAGGTGTGTAATGAACTAGAGGCTGCAGCTTCCAGAATGTCCCTAGTAGGAACTCCCCTGAGAAATGCTGTAGAGGTAGAAGTAGCCCCAGTGGAATGTGGTCTGATCCCCTGTGGGGTAGGTTTTCCATGGTGCTTGTAGCAGAAATGGATGTAGTGTGCTATCCATTTGGAAATGGTTAATTTTGAAAAGGCCTTACCATCTGCCCCTGTAGCAAAGCTGACCAGCAGCTAGTCAGATTTTCTGAAAGGTTTAGTCCTGTCAAGGTAGAACCTGAGGTGTCTGTGCACGTTCAAGGAATGCGGGATCCTTTTCTCTTTATCCTGAGGGTTAGGGAAGAAAGTTGACAAATGGATGGATTGGTTTAGAGCCACACTGGACACCAACTTAGGCATAAAGGATGGGTTAGTCCTGAGGGAAACCCTGTCAGCATGGAAAATAATGAAGAGCTACACAGCCATTAGTGCCTGTAACTCAGACACTCTTCTTGCTGAAGTTATGGCTAAAAGCAGGGCTGTTTTCCAAGAGAGGAATTTTAACTCTGCTGAAGCAGCAGGATCAAAAGGGAGTATTGTGAGCTTTTCCAGTACAAAGTTAAGGTCCCAGGCAGGGGTGGGTGCTTTCACGGGACCTAAAGTTGTTGGTCCCTCTCAGGAACTGCTTGATGTGAGGGTGAGAAAATAGAGGTGGCTCAGTTTTACAATGAGCTGAGATTGCAGAGGCATGAATCTTAATGGAGAAGGATAGGCCTCTGTGGATTAGCTCTGCTAAGTAATCCAGGATTAGAGGTAAGGAGGGCACTGCTGTGTCCTTCCCTTGACACAGATTCCAAGAACAATATCTTTTCCACTTTTCAGCATAGAATTTCCTAGTACTAGGCCTTCTGACTTCAAGAATGGCGTCCAGCACCTGTTTGCTGATGGTTGCTGGTGGTGTATTCAGGAATAAGCCAGGCTGCAAGGTTTAGGGTTTGCAACTGTGGATGCAAAATCTGTCCCTCCTACTGAGACAGCAGGGTAGGAGGTTCCACCCTAGGCCTCTTATCAGGAGGGGGAATAGAACCTCTAATCATTGTAATCAAATCTTCTGCCATCTTAAGCATATGCTTCTGAGGAACAGACCCTGAAGAACTAGGGGTAACTCCTGAAACAAAACCTGGCCTGCCCTGGGAGAAGCCTTGGAAACAGCAGGGGAGGGCCTAACCACCTTATAAAGGGAAGGAAGAACAGCTACCTGAGAAGCCCCTTCCGCCTGGCCTACCTCCTGAGAGGTCACATCTTGCAGTAATAAAGTCTCTCCCTGGGATTCCAAAGAAATTTCTGGCTGAACCCTGGCTCCACCGAGCCCTCTAAAGAACCGGCGTCCGGACGGACGGTTCTTCCAGCCTAGGCTTTGCTGTTTTGTCCTTGCGCTTTTTGTGAAGCGGGCGGAGCATCCGACGGCATTTTATAATTACACCGCTTCCCAAAAACTAACCTGGCACAATCTAATCTTCTCTTTATAGTGCGTTTGTTAAATCTAGCACAAGAGCGACAGCCAACAACGTCGTGCTCAGGCCCTAAGCAAGGTATACACAAGGTATGGTAATCCCTATGAGGTATCTGTTTCCCACAAGAAATACAGTTATTCACTTTTTCTGACATCCGGTAAAATACTGAGGCAAGAAAAACCAAAATAATCCCCAACGGGTACTTAGCCAACTTGGATTCGGTCTGAAACTCCGACTTCGGAAAATCTCAGAACGCCAACCTGCACTTGCAAAACTGCTTCTGCATCGGACCATGCGGCAAAAAAGACTGAGGATATGACGTCGGTCATGCGCATTTGTACCCTGACGTCCTGACGTCAGACTAATGCGCCTTGACCGACGTCAGCCATATACTTTGGTATTCGGGCCGACTGGGACAGCGGACTACCCAAGTGTTAGGACTGCAGCAATGTGGTATGAAGAACATCAATAGTTTTTGTGGGACTCCTGCCTGTTTTTGGATATTTCTTCTTGCTGTTGTGGTTTTCCTGTGATGGCGAGTGAATCCTCTTAATTTACCTCATATTTTTAGAGAGGAGACTGTTGATAACACACAGCGGACGATGAACCATTGTTACTCATGGCGATTCTTCTTTGGAATGGTCTGGTACTGGTCATGTGAATATAGCTTCTAGCTCATCCCATACACTTGAAAGGTTTGAATTGGAGCGGGAGAGTTAGAAAGTACAGTTGTGTACACTTACCATAAATGTAGATGTTAGAGTGTATTCACTGTTGCAGTCATCACACTTGGGTTATCTGCCTGCAGGTAGCCCTCAGTCGGCCAAAATACCAGAGTCTTAGGATTTTTGCATCGGATGCTGTCGCTTCTTCCATGATGTCAGGTCGTTAGGGGGTATAAAACAGGCAGCAGATGCCATTACATCAGGTTTTCTTGCCCCAAATGTCAGGAGCCCCAAAATAGGAAGCAAGTATAAGGTGGGGAACACCACCAGTAAAAAGTAAATACCAATGCCATTAAGAATGGCCATAGAGAGGAGAGGTAGAAAGACAGAGAAAACCACAGGGCTGGAGGGAGGGAAACCAGGACTGCAACAGTGAATACACTCGAACATCTACATTTAATAAGTGTACACAACTGTACTATGTTTTTCGTGTTTCATTGTTGCAGTCATCATACTTGGGTTGATTTCCAAAGCTGAGGAAGGGTGGAGGCAGTCAAGAAGTGTTAGGGCTGGCTAGCAGGCCTTGTAAGACTGCTGTAGCAAATCCAGCTCTGGATTTAGAAAAAATAGGTAAGTGGTAATGTTTGGTGAAGGTGTGTAATGAACTAGAGGCTGCAGCTTCCAGAATGTCCCTAGTAGGAACTCCCCTGAGAAATGCTGTAGAGGTAGAAGTAGCCCCAGTGGAATGTGGTCTGATCCCCTGTGGGGTAGGTTTTCCATGGTGCTTGTAGCAGAAATGGATGTAGTGTGCTATCCATTTGGAAATGGTTAATTTTGAAAAGGCCTTACCATCTGCCCCTGTAGCAAAGCTGACCAGCAGCTAGTCAGATTTTCTGAAAGGTTTAGTCCTGTCAAGGTAGAACCTGAGGTGTCTGTGCACGTTCAAGGAATGCGGGATCCTTTTCTCTTTATCCTGAGGGTTAGGGAAGAAAGTTGACAAATGGATGGATTGGTTTAGAGCCACACTGGACACCAACTTAGGCATAAAGGATGGGTTAGTCCTGAGGGAAACCCTGTCAGCATGGAAAATAATGAAGAGCTACACAGCCATTAGTGCCTGTAACTCAGACACTCTTCTTGCTGAAGTTATGGCTAAAAGCAGGGCTGTTTTCCAAGAGAGGAATTTTAACTCTGCTGAAGCAGCAGGATCAAAAGGGAGTATTGTGAGCTTTTCCAGTACAAAGTTAAGGTCCCAGGCAGGGGTGGGTGCTTTCTTACGGGACCTAAAGTTGTTGGTCCCTCTCAGGAACTGCTTGATGTGAGGGTGAGAAAATAGAGGTGGCTCAGTTTTACAATGAGCTGAGATTGCAGAGGCATGAATCTTAATGGAGAAGGATAGGCCTCTGTGGATTAGCTCTGCTAAGTAATCCAGGATTAGAGGTAAGGAGGGCACTGCTGTGTCCTTCCCTTGACACAGATTCCAAGAACAATATCTTTTCCACTTTTCAGCATAGAATTTCCTAGTACTAGGCCTTCTGACTTCAAGAATGGCGTCCAGCACCTGTTTGCTGATGGTTGCTGGTGGTGTATTCAGGGAATAAGCCAGGCTGCAAGGTTTAGGGTTTGCAACTGTGGATGCAAAATCTGTCCCTCCTACTGAGACAGCAGGGTAGGAGTCTGGTGAAGTTGCCAGGGTGGCACTGTTGTCAGACCGGGTAAGATTGGGTACCAGTGCTGGCATGGCCAGTCTGGGGCAATAATAATTACCCATGGCCTATCCTGTTTTATCTTGAGTAGTACTTTTGAGAGGAGGGGCAGAGGGGGAAAAGCATAAAGTGAGAGGTTTTCCCATTGGAAGGATAAGGATAGGGCATCCACATTCCAGGCCCTGCTGTGAGGGTTCCTGGTGCAGAAATTGCTCAAATGATGGTTCTCGGGGGAGGCAGAGAGGTCCACCTCCGGTGTCCCCCACCTCTGGATTAGAAGGTTGAAGGTGTTGGGCTCCAATTTCCACTCGTGTGGGTCTAGAAGGTTTCAGCTTAAGTCGTCTGCCAGTGAATTTTGTTTGCCTGGCAGGAATTAAGCTTGTAGATGCACTTGGTTGCTCAAGGCTGTGTTCCACTGGGCCATGGCTAACCTGCAGATTGGGTAAGAATGGGCCCCCCCCCCTGCTGGGCCATGGCTAACCTGCAGACTGGGTAAGAATGGGCCCCCCCCTGCTTGTTTAAGTACCACATACCTGTGGTGATGTCTGTTTTTATAAGCAGTTGTCCTGGAAGGATTAGGTAATTGAAGGCTGTCAGAGCAGCCTGTACAGCTAGGATCTCTTTTTGATTGATGTGCAGGAGACTTTGGCCTGGGCTCCAGTGGCCCTGCATGCATTTGCCTGCCATATGAGCCCCCCAATGCATAGTCTGATGCGTCTGTTGTCAGGGTTTGGGCAGCGAGGGGTTGAGTGAAAAGCAGTCCCTTGCTGTGGTTGCATGCTTCTGCCCACCAAAGGAACTCTGCCCTTAAACAAGGTATGATTGGGAATGACTGTTTCCAGGTCCTGAGAATGCTGGCACCAAAGACTTAAGTACTATTGAAGTTTCTTTATATGCAGTCTTGCATATGGAATTAGCAGAATACATGAGGCCATAAACTCTAGGGCTTGCAGTATTTTCCTTGGAGATAGCTGGGTTCTGGTGGCCATTTGTTTGAAGTAGTTTGTCAGATAGCATTTCTCACTTCAGAAAGACAGGTCTATCTGGGAAGCTGTGTTCAAGCTTGCTCCCAGGAATACAATCTTTTGACTGGGCACCAGTTGTGACTTCTTTTTGTTGATGGTGTACCCCAACGAAGTGAGAAGGCTTTTTACAAATGCCAGGTGCTGAAGTAGCAAGTCCTGACAGTCCGAATGAATCAGGCAATCATCCCAAGTATGGGAAAATTTGGATATTTATCTGCCTGCAGTATGCAATGGCTGGAGCCAAGCACTTTGTGAATACTCTGGGCGCAGTAGATAAGCAAAGGGAAGTGCAGAGAACTGATAGTACATAGAGCCTGCCCTGAAGCGTAGACATTTTCTGCATGACTTCCTTATGGGGATGTGCAGATAGGATTCTTTTAAGTTTAGAGTGACTAACCAGGCATCCTTGGCTTGCCTAGGGAGAAGCTGTTGCAGGGTAAGCATCCTGAATTTTGGGACCACCAGAAAGGTGTTGAGAACTGACAGATCCAGGATTGGGCGCCAAGAGCCCTCTTTTCTGGGCACCAGGAAAAGTCTAGAGTAGAAACCCTGCCACCTTTGTTCTACTGGAACAGGTTGAATAGCTCTGATATTGAGCAGGGAAAGCACATGCTTTTGAGCCTCTGCCCATTGGTTTGGAGGAAGGTCTGGAAACCCGCTTGGGGTTTGGCAGTGAATGGAAGTAGAATCTTTACCCCTGGGATAGCCCCTGTTTAGGACCCATTGGTCCTGAGTAATGGACATGGTTTTTTGCATGAAGGGCAAGTTTTCCTCCTAGGGGCACAAGTAATTGGGTGGGGATGGGAAGGATAATTGAAAAGTCATTGCAAACTTTTTCCATAAGGGGGCGGCTTACCACTTCCTGTTTTCGAGGTGGGAGCACTCCATTGTTTAGATCTCTGCATACCCAGAGACTGTAGTCCGGGGTGGCTTGTTTTCCTTGGGTTCGGTTTGAGGGGCTGGACAGGACATGTTTTTTATAAGGCAAATGCCTACTGAATCTAGGTGGCTGCACTTGTAAGAATTTAACAAGTTTGCATAGATTTAGCTTTTTCTTCCATCTTTTTAAGAACCTCTTCTGCTTTGGTGCCAAACAAACAGTCCTTATTTAAAGGAGTGTCTAGTAATTTGGATTTGACATGATCTGGCAAGGTTTGTTCCTTCAGCTAAGCATGCCTTCGCAGTACAAACCCAGTGACTGCAGCCCTGCAAGATGCTTCTACGGCATCAAAGCCACACTGCAAAGTATGCTTACTAACTTGGTTTGCAGAATGTATTAACTCTTGTAAATCGTTATTTTCCGCACAATCTGGAAGTAACACCATTTTTTAATTAGTTCCATAATATGTTGCTGGTACTTCAATATGTGAAACTGGCAACTCAATGCCCTGACGGCAAGAGTTGCAGAGGTATATACCTTCTTACCCCATTTGTTTAAAGCTCTGGAATCCCTGTCTGAAGGGGTAGGATTTTTGGCTGTAGTAGCTTTAATACCTTTCGGTCCCTGGGAAATGGTCTCTGGACCCCAGTAGGATTCTTAAGAGAAATTTGTGAGAATCAGGTACTCTGTAGTATCTGTCAGGTTTCCTCGGGGCCGGGGGGGGGGGGGGGGGTAAAGTGCCTGGAGTAAGACTGGACTCCATGAAGACATCTACAACATCCAGGACAGGGGGTAGCTAGAGGCCTGTGCTGAGGCAACTCTAAAAATTCTCAGAGTCTCTTTTTGGACTGAGGGTAGTCCTAGCGTTCTCAGCGGAAATGCTCTCAAAGTATGCAAGGTTTCACCAAAAGAAAAATCCTCTGGAGGGGAGGCAGATGGAATGGATTCCTCTGCATCTGAATCCTCATAGGTTAAGGGCATGTCCTGATAATCAGAAGGGTCAAAGTCATCGAAAGTACAGTTTTGTACCTACCATAAATGTAGATGTCCGAATAGGAATGCATCTGCAGTCCTTACAAATGGGTTGTCCTGTCGTCAGGCAGCCCTTCGGTCGGCCGGATTCCAAAGTCTGGGTCTGGCCTTGGCTGGTGTCGCACTTCACCCGACGTCATAGCTGCAGTTCTTCGGGTATAAAGGCATCAGCCGACGCCATTTTCCTCAGTGTTTCTTGCCCCAGATGCCAGTTGCCCTCTTGGATAGCTAAATTTTGGATAAATGCCAATGTTTCCAAATAGTAGAAGGCAAACAAAAAATAAGCATGTATGTACATATATACAAACAAATACACCATAAGAGATCCCCAGCTAGCTATTAGATGGGCAAATACCCTAGGAATACCTCAGAGGGAAGGAGGGTAATCCTGACTGCAGATGCATTCCTATTCGGACATCTACATTTATGGTAGGTACAAAACTGTACTATGTCCTTCAAGGATGCATCTGCAGTCCTTACAAATGGGTAGAATACCATAGCCAAACTAGAGGAGGAGGAAGAAGAAATTATGGTGTAGTTAGGATCCCTTGCAAAACAGCAGTGGCAAACCCTGCTCGGGATCTAGAGTATAAAGGTAAGTTATAATGCTTGGCAAATGTATGCACGGAGGTCCAAGTAGCAGCCTCTATAATGTCCTTGGTAGCCACTCCTCGTAAGAAAGCTGTGGTAGTGGCTGTAGCCCTTGTAGAATGAGGCCTTATGTTCTGTGGAGTTTGCTTTCCATGGTAGGAGTAGCAGAATCTGATGCAATTTCCTATCCACTTGGAGATTGTCTGTTTTGAAATTGCTTTTCCTTCCCTTCCTGTTGCATATGCTACCAGAAGCTGGTCAGTTTTTCTATTGCCCTTGGTTCTGTCCAGGTAGTAGCGCAATTGTCTATGTACATCCAAAGTATGCAGCAGTCTTTCCCCCCTGTTCTGTGGATTGGGGAAGAATGTAGGTAGGTGGATAGCCTGGTTTAAAGACACTCTGGATACCACCTTAGGCATAAACGTAGGATTTGTTCTCATGGACACTATGTCTTGATGGAAGATTAGGAAGGGTTGTACTGCCATTAGAGCCTGTAGCTCAGAAACCCTTCTTGCTGAGGTAATTGCCAGCAGGAAAGCAGTTTTCCAGGATAGGTGTTGAAGTTCTGCTGTTGCTGCTGGTTCGAAAGGGGGGAAGTGTCAATTTTTCTAGCACAAAGTTCAAGTCCCATGCTGGTAATGGTGGTTTCCTAGGAGGTTTTACATTTTTAATTCCTCTCAGAAACTGCCCGAGTAGAGGATGCGAGAAGACAGGGGGGGTCGAAGCTGTATTCTGCAGAAATAGCTGATGCATGTATCTTGATGGAGGAATAGGACAGGCCTGTATGGAAAAGCTCTGCCAAATACTCCAGGATGTTAGCTGTGTCTACTTTTGACACATCTTTTCCCCTTTCAGTACTCCAAATGAGAAATCTTTTCCATTTTCCTGCATAGTTCCTTCTTGTTGAAGGTCTGCGGGCCTCAAGGATAATGTCTTTAACCCTTTGGGATAAATCTGGGTTAGTTGCTCTTATGTAATGTTCCAGGCAGTCAGCTGCAGAGTTTTCAGGTTTGGATGCAGGGTGTTGTAGCCACTCTGAGTTAACAGCAAAGGAATCAGGGGTAGTGTCCACATTTGCCCCCGAGACATGCTCCTCAGTAATGGGTACCAATGTTGTCTTGGCCAGTCTAGAGCTATCAGAATGATCCTTGGACGTTCCTCTTTGATTTTCAATAGCACCTTGTGCATCAAAGGAAGAGGTGGGAATGCATATGCTGTCAGGCTTTTCCAACTGAAGGATAGAGAGTCCACCTTCCAAGCAAGTGGGTGGTACGTCCTTGTGCAGAATTTCTTGAGCTGGTGATTGAGTGGTGATGCGAATAGGTCTATTTGTGGTAGTCCCCATTTCCTTGTGATGGCCTTGAAGATGTCCGGGTGTAGCATCCATTCGTGAGCATCCGAGGTAGTTCTGCTTAATATGTCTGCTAGGATGTTTTCTTTTCCCAGTACAAAAATTGCTTGTAACTGAATGTTGTAGCTCAGAGCCATATTCCATAGGTCCAGTGCCATCCGGCATAGAGGGTATGAATGAGTGCCTCCCTGTCTGTTGATGTACCACATGACTGTGGTGTTGTCTGTCCTTATCATCAACTGCCCTTCTTGGAGGAATGTTCTGAAATTCTGGATTGCCAGTTTTACTGCCAGCATTTCCTTTAGATTTATGTGCAGGTGCAGCTGATCTTGAGTCCATAAGCCTTGTATGCACTTGTCCAGCATGTGGGCCCCCCAACAGAGATCTGAGGCGTCCGTTGTGATGGTTTGGCTTGGTTGAATGCTGTGGAAGGGCAATCCTGGGTTTGACTGGCATGCCTGAGCCCACCATAGGAACTCTTGTTTCAGGCATGGGATTAGTGGTATTTCGGTTTCTAGGCTGTGCCTGTGTTGAGACCATAAATTCTTCAGGTACCACTGTAGCTTTCTCATATGTAGTCTGGCATGAGGGACCAGGATTATGCAGGATGCCATGAAGCCCAAGGCCTGCAGTACTTTCCTTGCTGTTAGTTGGTTCTGCTTTGTTAATGCCAAGTAGAGAGGAAGTTGTTCTTGTTTTTCTGCAGTTAGGAATGCCATCTGTTTTGCTGTGTCCAATTCTGCACCTAAGAAGGTTATTCTTTGGGATGGTATCAGTCTTGATTTTTATATTGACTGTATATCCCAGGGCTTGCAGTAAGCAAATGACTCTTTGTAAGTCTTCTGTTAGCTTGTTTCTGTTGTCCGCTTGTATCAGGCAGTCGTCCAGGTATGGATATATTTGGATTCCCTGAAGCCTGCAGTGAGCGATTACTGATGCCAGGCATTTCGTGAACACTCTGGGCAGTAGATAAGCCAAAGGGCAATGCTGAGAATTGATAATGCTCTGATCCTGCAAGAAATCTGAGGTATCTTCTGCAATTTGGTCGTATGGGGACGTGCAGGTATGCCTCCTTGAGATCTAGAGTCACCAGCCAAGACTCCTTGCCCAGCATGGGAAGAAGTTGCTGTAGGGTCAGCATTTTGAATTTTGGAACAATGATGAATGTGTTTAAAGCGGACAGGTCGAGAATAGGCCTCCAATTTTTCTCTTTTCTTGGTACCAGGAAGAGTCTGGAGTAAAATCCCTTTCCTTGTTCCATAGATGGTACCCTTTCCACAGCTCTCATCTTTGCTAATTGAGCTATTTGTTTTAGAGCTTCTGTCTTTTGATTTGGTGGTAGGTTTGGCATTCCTCTTTTTCCTGGTAAAGTATGGAAATGAAACCTGTAGCCTTGGTCTATAGTTTGCAAAATCCACTTGTCTCTTGTGATGCAGTGCCAGTTTTTTGAAAATAAGGCTAACTTTCCGCCTTAGGGTGCTGCTATTTGTTCCCTGGTTGGCGGTGTCAGAGCCAAGTCACTGTGATTGTCCTGTTGCAGTGGTAGTAGTTGTGTCTGTGCCTCGCTGGTTGTTACCTTGGCACTGGCGTCCCCTGTAGGCACCTCCTCTGGATTGGTTTCTGCCTCTTGAACGCCTATTCCTGCCTCTCTGTGTTTTAGAGGAGTCTGGAAAGGACCAATTTTTGGAAGGCCAGTTCCTGCTAAACCTTGGAGGCTGAACCTGTAAGAAATCTTTCACTGTTTGTACAGATTTTGCCTTCTCTTCCATTTTCTTCAGTACCTGCTGAGCAGGAGAACCAAATAAATTGACCTTATCCATAGGAGCATCTAACAGTTTTGCTTTAACATGATCCGGCAAGACCTGTTCTTTCAACCATGCATGCCTTCTGATAACTGTGCCAGTCGTGGCTGATCTAAAGGAAGCCTCCAGTGCATCATAGCCACATTTTAAAGAATGGTTACTAACCTGCTGAATGTTATGCACCATTTCTAGAACATATTTCTGATCTAAAGAGTCATCAGAGGACAGTTTCTTAGTTAGCTGATCAAGCATAAACTCCTGGTATTGGATCATATGAAACTGACAGTTCAATGCCCTAGCTGAGAGAGTAGCCGAGGTGTATACTTTTTTACCCCATCTCTCTAAGGACCTGGATTCCCTTTCAGAGGGGAGGGGATTTTTAACTGAGGTCGAAGCTACTGCCTTAGGCCCCTGGGAGATAGTCTCGGGATCTGCAAAAGGAGCCTTGTATAAATGGTGATGAGTGTCCGGGACCCTGTAGAACCTATCGGGCTTAGCAGGGGCTGGAGGTAAAGTATCAGGAGCAGTGCAGGCATCATTAAATGCATCATCTACAACAGGAAGAACTGGAGGTATAGCTAAAGGCTTATGTTGTGGTAAATGCAAAAAAGTCCTAAGCCTTTTCCTTGAATCTGAGAAATCTTGCCCCTGCCATTGAAATTGCTCCCTCATGGCATGTAAGGTTTCCCCAAAGGAAAATTCCTCTGGTGGAGAGGCAGAAGGAATCGATTCCTCAGCATCGGAGTCTTCATAAGGAGAAAAAGGAGCCTCTGGATGGTCTGTATTGTCTGAATCATCAGAAGAATCATCTGAGGACACTGGCTCAGGGGGCTCTGCTCTAGGTCTCTTTTCTGGAGGTGGTTGAGAGGCCCTGTCTGGATGAGGTTGGGATCCCCTTATTAAAGAGATGGGATCCTCTGCCAGAGTAAGCATTTGGGAACTGGAGCTGGGCCTGTGAGAGGGGGGCTTAACAGGCACAGACTTAGAAGTTTTGGCTGCTTTAGCCCTGGCAAAGGCCTTTATGGACATGGCTGCAGGCGGCCTAGCAGCACCACGTGCAGGGGTTGAAACATCCAAAGGGATGGTGTCCGATAATTCTTGTGAAACCACAGTAGCAGGTTGAATTTCAGAGGCCGATTCAACCAGGTTAGAAGGGGCCTCGGTAGTAGTCATGGATTCGGCTGAAGTTAGAACCGTTTGCTCGGTTTCGGCCGAAACCGAGACACTCGCGGTTTGCTTAACCGCGGTTTCGGCCGAAACCGCGGACCGCGAGTGTCGGTCCTTTTCTTTGCGTTTCTTAACTTGTGAAGTCGCGAGGATCCGACGGCATTATGTACGCGAAATCTGAGCCGAAAAACTGTTCAGCAAACTCCGACCGACGTCTAAGCGTCCGTCGGTTGAAAGAAGCACAGGCTAAACAAGCTGCTACGTCGTGGTCTGGGCCTAAACAAGGTAAGCAGTAAGAGTGGAAATCTTTATGAGGTATTTGTTTCCCACAAGTTAAACAGTTACTCACTTTTTCTGACATCGGCTGAGGCAAGAAAGAGTCCCCAACGGGTTACTTAGCTTTTTAGAAGTCTTCGAAGTACTAGTCGGTAGTAGTAATCTCTGGATCTGACCGACCGGCACTTGCGAACAGCTTCTGCTTCGGGCGCCACGCGGCAAGAAAGACTGAGGAAAATGGCGTCGGCTGATGCCTTTATACCCGAAGAACTGCAGCTATGACGTCGGGTGAAGTGCGACACCAGCCGAGGCCAGACCCAGACTTTGGAATCCGGCCGACCGAAGGGCTGCCTGACGACAGGACAACCCATTTGTAAGGACTGCAGATGCATCCTTGAAGGACATCTCCTGGTTTGTAGAATCAGAGGAAAACTTAATTCTTTTTCTCTTAGCAGGGGAAGGCTGGCTTCCTCTAATTAGAGTAATATGGTCTTCAGCCATTCTACGCATTGGTTTTTGTGGCATGGGAGCATGAGCATGTCCTTTGGTCATCTCTTTTCTAGGCGTAGTGCATACTCTGTGCCTAAGAAACTCGCTAGTTTTAGCTAAAAATGAAGTCCCCAGTTTGATTCTAACATTGGTAGGTCAGAATACACACGCAGAAGCCGATGCCTGCACAGCGGGTCCGGACCCATCCAAGGTAGAGACATCCACAGGTTCCATAGTCAAAGAAGCATCTTGCGGCATACCAGAATCCGAATGGGTCTCCGTAGAGGCCTGCAAATCTGTAGAAGCTGGCATCAGGGGCTGCAAAGGAGCCTCACTGAGTACCAGCGGACTGGCGACTAGCTTAACATAAGAGTCATCGGCAGTTTTAGACCTATGCGGTCTGTCTTTATCTTTACTTTTTTCAGATCAGTAGCTGGATGGCTTATCAAAGCCATTTCAGAATATTGAGAACGAGAGAGAAAGAATTTAGCAACAAAGACTGCCCAACTACGAATGGTCCGGGCGTTAACAAAACTGACAGTGAGGGACGTTGTGGTCTGGGCCTAAACAGGTGACGTAGTAAGAATGAAAATCTCTGTGAGGTATTTGCTTTCCACATGCAAAACAATTGTTAACTTTTTCTGACATCAGTTAGAGCAAGAAAAAAAGATCCTCAATGGGATATTTAAGCTTTAGAAGACTTCAAGGTTTTGAAACTCCTAAACAAAATTTCAGGTAGCGGCCGACCGGCACTTGCGAACTACTTCAGCTTTGGGCTCCTCCTCGGCAAGAAAGACTGATGTAATGGTGTTGGCTGCCTGTTTTATACCCCTGACGACCTGACGTCATGGAAGAAGCGACAGCACCCGATGCAGAAGTCCTAAGGCACTGGTATTCTGGCTGACTGAGGGCTACCTGCAGGCAGATAACCCAAGTGTGATGACTGCAACAGTGAAACACGAACAGCTGAAAATTCCTTTTTATCAGTAGGAAAAAGTCTCACTTTTCTCTGCCTGGGGACTCTGGTATTTTATTAGAGAAATTGGAACATTGGCTACACAAGGAAACAGCCATTTATTTTAATTGTACTGGGTTTACAGTGCTATATTGACTTGGATATCTCACTTAGGGGTATGAGAGCTTTTAAAATCCCATCCACTCCATTTGATACGTCTGATGAATTTGACAAAAACTTTTCTAAAAGGTGGTTAGCAGCAGGACATCAATGTGCATTGGAGTGGCTTACTACTCTGCTTGAGAGAGATAAAATTGAGTAGAATAAAGTTAAGAGTGAGATTAAGTTGGTATACAGAGAACTACCTACATTGCTGGTTCCTGTTTGATTCCCTGCCATCGGATATTAGTGAGAAAGAAATACGAGCAGGAACTTATTAACTGAAAAACTATGAAATTAAAACGTGATCTAAATGACTATGAAGGGGAGGGCTTGCGTTCCTATGGAAAGTGAGCGATCGTCCAGCTTGGCAGTGTGTTGCTGTAACTTCCAGGAAGTCTTCTAACTCCTCTAGAGACGTTTCTTTTGCATCTGATGTTTCAGAGGCTTCAATGGACCTGGAAGGTGAAGATGGTTCGTTTCCCCATTTACCTCCAGCTCAGAAGACTTCCAAGTGAAAGACTTTTGCAGAGACCAGCGAACCCCAGAAGACACATTCATGATCGGAAAAAAGGGCATTTTCAACCGGAGGCTGGAAATATTAAGGATGGTCAATGCCAGTATAAGAATGCAAAGTGGCAGTAGTTTGCCTTATGGTACGCTAGTTCACAATATTTCTGCCTTACTACAACAGAAACTCAACTTAAAGTTGTGGACTATGGACTGAAATTTGTTCCCACTGTATTCCCTTGCATTCATGAACTTAAGTGTGACATTTAGATTAATACATAAGCTGCACTTCATTAACATTGCCCAAAAAAAAGCACCCCTACATTCAAAAAATGTACTGTTTTAAAGATTGTATGGCTGATGACAACATAGATGTTAGTTTTTACTCATGTTATTCAGACCTGAGGGTGATCATAATGAGAATGTTAATGCTTACAGCTTGTTGGATACTAGTAAGGTTGTTTGTAAAAGTCATTTTATGCCTCCACTTAGACATGAGGATATTAAACAATTTTCCAGAATGTTAAATTTTGCCATGGAATGTGCTTATAAAGAGGTTATTCATGATAAATGCAATATAACATATGACTAAATGTTAACAGAACAAGTTGCAACTGTTAGCAAGAAATAATACTGTTATTAAACCTTCTAAGGGCAACAAAACTGTTATGAATGTTCAGCAATATTTTCAGATGTGCATGTTACATTTTCAAGGGGGTAATATGGATGAGGAGAGTAGTATGGTGTGAATATAATAGGGCTGTTAAGAATTTTGAAATTCCTTCTGGAGAAAGGCCTTAGACTGGTTATTTCTCTCATTTTGACCTGGATACTAAGTTTAATACTTCTGATAGTGAGATGGCAGTTTTTTTAGTCTCCCTAAAATACATAAAAATGTTATGAATCCCCCTGGTAAACCTATTGTATCAGCCCGTAAATATTTTTTGTCGAAGACTGGTCTGTCTTTGCTTGAGTTTCTGTTATCCTATGTTGTGAGGTTGCCATCTCGCTAGGGACAGTAATGATTTTTTGGGAAAAAATATCGGATATTGAATGGTTGGATATATTCTTTATGAGTGTGGATGTATGCAGTTTGTACACCAATATTAAACATAACTTAGCTTTAGAGGCTGTTTAGATACAGACATGTCCCCCACAAAATATCTGTTAAGTTACAGAACTTTTGCATTTTTGTTTGATCAATAATTTTTGTGCGTTTAATAATTTTTTTATACTATCAGATACAAGGAATGGCCATGAGGGCATCATTTGCCCCATGTATGCAAACCTAGTTAAGGGTTTATACGAGTTGGAATATCTTTCAAATTTTTAAGAAGTCCATAATTAAATATTGTTTTATTGATGATTCCATTTTTGTTTGTAAAGGTAGGTTTGAGGAGACTGGTGAATTGTTGGATTTTTGTCTGATGGTTTACAAGTAGTGAAACAGATTGCGTTTTTAGATATTAATTTGTGTTTAAGTTCTGAAAATGAGTTATTGACTTCTATACACAGAAAATTTGTGGATGAAGTCAGTTACTTGGATGGGCATATTTGCTATCCTCCTCATGTGTTGGCTGCACTCCCATATGGTGAATGCATTGTTAAGGAGACTTTGTAATAACGATAGGGATTTTTATATCGAGATTAATAGGATGTGTTCTATTTTTTTTTTGTTCTAGGGGTTATGATAGTGAGCTGGTGAAATCTGCTGTCCACAGGGCTACTGTGGGGCCAAATTCCAACATGGTCTTAGTGAGGAGGATGGGCAGGATTGTGTTTTGTCTTCCAGGGTAATGGGTGGTAAAAAGAATATAATTATGTTACCACTTAGTGTCTTGAGTTCTGTTGCAGTGAATTTAATGAAATATTATTGGAATATTTTGTTAAAATTTAAGGATCTAGGTGGAATACTTTATCTTCTCCCTGGGGTGTCCTATAGGAGAGGAAGAAATGTAAGGGATATCTTAGTTCAAAATTATTTCTCTTTGCCTACTGTGACACCTTTCTCTCTTAATATTACAGGGACTTGCCCTTGTGATCATTGTTGTGTGTGTGGTTATACTGTTAGGACATTTTCTCACATTAAATGGGATCCCCTTTCATTCTTAACATGTATATAACTGTGATACCGATGGCATTATTTATGCCCTGCAGTGTCTATGCAGTTTAACCTACATTGGGGAGAGTAAAGAAAGTTTAAAACTAGATTACAGGAACATATTAAAAATATCAAAACGGAGAAGACTGACAGCACTATTGCACAACATTTTGCGCAGTATCATAGTTCAGACCTTAATGGTCTAAAAGCAACAACTGTGGAAAGAGTGCTAGTTAATTTCTATTCAAAAATGTGTATAAGAAACAGTTATTGTATAAGGAAACTACTTGCAATAACAAGTTTGGTACTTTGTTTCCCTCCGGTCTCAACACAATTGTAATCGGAAGTTACTGATTTGATTGTGTGTGTAGTTTTATTGGCCAATTGCTTTAATGCATTATTGGTGGGTGTATTTAAAGTGCGTTTGAAAATACGATTTTAGTACTCCTTGAAGGCTGTGTTCTTAGAGGCGCTAGAGACGTTATTTTTTGAGTGATTCCTTGCCTGGTGTTAAAAACTGTACATCACAATCTCCATTATACACACACACACACACATATATATATATATATATATATTTTTTAACTTTTTTCGTTTATTCATTTTTGGTTGAGTTAGTTGGCACTAGACCTATGTTTTTTTCTCAAGGGATAACCCAACCTAGTGCTTAAACTGAGCAAGGGAAATTTGGCCAGGGCACCAATGGGGGAATGACCTAATCAACAGGTGGTGCTGGTTTGTTTCTGCTGAGTCAGGGCTGAGAAGAGTCCTGAATGCTGCAGTGACTATTTCAGTTTCCAAGCCTACAGATAAGATGGTGGAGTAAAGTATGGCTGTTTCTGCTTCCCAAAGTAAAGACTTAGCTGTGGATACATTCTGTTCAGAGCACAATCTTTGGTGATTTGGAGTTAATGAAAAGGCTGAAAGTTTAAAACGTTTAATAAGACAACAGTTGGGATCACGTTACAGAAAATCTTGAACAACTATAACCCCAAGTCTTCTGCCATTTCACATAAGAATCTATGGATGTTGGATGAGCTTTCTGTTTGTACAGGATTATGCCACACTGTTAGAAGACCACCAATGTTAGCACGCCTATGGTTAGACTTGTAACAAATCAGGTACTGTTTTTCATACAACTCTTGCTTGCATCTATGTAAATAAACAGCATCAATTTTTGGTTCATCTGGGTATAGAAACTTTCTTGTACGTACCACTTGCATCAGATGATGCTGACAGGTTTTTAAGATGTTTGAATGCAAATGAACCATCACCCTGGGGTGACTAATGTTTTGGATATTACTGGAAACGTCTGTTTATGCAGTTTCACACAGACATTTTGAAATAAGAGGATCTGTACTTCTTTTTGGAAGACTAAGCAGTAAGCAAATACGTTTGACATTTTAACAGCGAGAGATTTAACTGGCCAATAAAACAGGGTAGGGTGGAAAGACTTGGTTGAACTGAAAGAATGTGTAGGCAAGCTGTGCATTTAGACAGCACTGCATCCACATGGTTTTAAGGAGGTACATTCCAATACTCTTCATTCCCATTTTTTTCTTCCTTAAAAGGCAGCAGTCGGGATTGTCCTAAACATGCGTGTGAACAATGTGAGAACCAGGGCATTTGAAAGTCAGCTGTGCACTTCACTGTTAACACTTGAAAGTAAATCACGTTTTTGGTTTGTGCGTCTTTCCAAGTGCTTTCTCAGAATGCAGTTTAAAAAAAAAAAAAAAAATGGTTGTTTTTATCTCCTCATACAGAAGGTTCAGTGGATGGTGATGATCCCACCGTCACATCTTGGGATAACTGCAATTCCTCCAAGGAGAAATCATAACTATTTAAAAAAGAACATGAGGACAACTAAAGTCATGCTCAACACAGAAGATTATGATCAGGTCTCTGATCAAAACCAGGATGCTGTGTCTTCAAGACATGGATGTCAAGAAATTCACCTAGTGGGTAAAAGTTAGAGATGCATCTTGGTAGTCAATCACTTTCCCCTCAATTCTTTGAAGGGCAAGGATCTTTACCTGCTGCCATGTACAACAAAAATTATGGGTGGAAGAAAAAAATGTTTTTACAGCTTATAAAGCCATAACACGCTAACCTCTGCTACAGAGTTGTCACCCAAGAAGAGCATCAGAAAAAGTACAGTTGTGTACACTTACCATAAATGTAGATGTTCAAGTGTATTCACTGTTGCAGTCATTACATTTGGGTAATCTGCTGGCAGGTTGCCCTCAGTCGGCCTGATTGCCAAAGTCTTGAGTCCTGCATCAGTTGCCGTCTCCTCTTCCATGACATCAAGTCGTCAGGGGTATAAAACATGCAGCAGACGTCATCTTCTTTAGTTAGAGAAGGAAACAAACTCCAGAATGAAAGAGGGATGGCGGGAGGGTAACCTGGACTGCAACAGTGAATACACTCGAACATCTACATTTATGGTAAGTGTACACAACTGTACTATGTTCTTAATGTTTCACTGTTGCAGTCATTACATATGGGTAGAATCCCAAAGCTATGGTTGGGAGACTGGAGCTAAACAGCATTAGGTGAGGCCATAAGGCCCTGCAGAACTGCACTGGCATAGCCTGCCCTGGATTTAGAGTAGAGAGGCAAATGATAATGCTTTGTAAAGGTGTGAACAGAACTCCAAGTAGCAGCCTCTAGAATGTCTGGTTGGTACTCCTCTGAGAAAAAAACTGCTGAAGTAGCTGCTGCTCTGGTGGAATGAGACCTAATGCCCTTGGGCACATATTAACAATGGTGTAAGTAGCAGAAACGAATGCAGTGGCTTATCCACTTTGAAATAGCCTGCTTTGAAATAGCCTTTCCTTCTGATCCTGCAGCATATGTCACTAGTAATTGCTCATTTTTTCTTAAAGCTTTAGTCCTGCTCAAGTACAATCTTAGCTGTCTGTGTACATCCAAGGAATGCAGAATTCTCTCCCCCTTATTATGTGGATTTGGATAAAAGGTTGGCAGATGAATAGTTTAAGAGCCACACTGGAAACCACCTAAGGCATAAATGTAGGATTTGTCCTTAGAGACACCCTTGTCTGGGTGAAATATGATAAAAGGCCCCACAGCCATGAGGGCCTGTAGCTCTGAAACTCTTCTTGCTGAAGTAATTGCTAATAGCAGAGCTATTTTCCATGATATGAACTTTATATCAGCAGTAGCAGCTGGTTCATATGGAGGCAGGGTGAGCTTTTCCAACACATAACAGAGGTCCCATGCAGGTATTGGTGATCTTCTAGGAGGCCTTAAATTTTGGGCTCTTCTAAGATACTGCTTTAGTAAAGGATGAGAAAAGATTGGTGGCTCTGTATTGTAATGAGTCGAAATGGCAGGGGCATGGATTTTAATTGAGAAAGATAGGCCTTTGTCCAGCATCTCAGTCAAGTATTGTAATATCGGAGGAATATTTGGTTCTGCTGTATCAGTTCCCTGTGCTTGATTCCACGCAAATAATCTCTTCTATTTATCAGCGCAAGATTTTCTAGTACTAGACCTTCTGGCTTCCAAAATGACATCCATCACAGCTTTACTGAGAGGTGTTGTTTGTATAACTACATGATGAGCCATGCTGCCAGGTTCAGTGTCTGGCGCTGATAGTGTCACATCTGATTGTTTTGCTGGGACAGTAATTGAGGTCTTTGAGGCAACGTCCAAGCTGGGTATTGAGGCAAGTTCCTTAGGATTAGTATTGGTGGGGCCAGTCCAGAGCAATTAGTATCATCTTTGGTTTCTCTTGTCTGACTTTTAGCAGGACCTTGGGAAGAAGAGGCAGAGGAGGAAAGGCGTAAACGGATAGGTTTTTCCAACTGAAGGATAGAGCGTCCAATTTCCATGCTTGTCTCTGATAAGTCCTTGTGCAGAATCTTTTCAACTGATAATTTTGAGAAGAGGCAAATAGATCTATGTCTGAGCTCCCCCATTTCTTTGCTATCATGCTGAAGACTTGTGGATCTAGTTTCCACTTGTGAGGATCCATAAGGTTTCTGCTTAAATCATCTGCCAGAGAGTTTTCTTTCCTGGCAGGAACTGAGCTTGAAGATGTATTTGGTAGGTCAGAGCTGTGTCCCACAGTGCCATGGCTAATCTGCAAAGGGGGTATGAGTGTGTGCCCCCCCTGATTGTTTATATACTACATGACCATGATGTTGTCCATCTTTATCAGTAGTTGTCCTGGATGAAGTAACTCCTTGAAGGCTGTTAGGGCATTTTGAACAGCTAGCATCTCTTTCTGGTTGATATATAGATGCATTTGCTTTGAGGTCCATATGCCTTGAATGCATCTTCCTGCCATGTGGGTCCCCCAGGCATAATCTGATGAGTCTGTTATTAAGGTTTGGTTGGCAGGGGGAAGATAGAAGTCCCATCCCATGTTTTGGTGACATGCCTTTGCCCAACATAGAAACTCCTGTTGTAGGCAGGGAATGAGAGGAATCATTGTTTCCAGACTGTGACAATGTTGACTCCATAAACTTTTTAGGTACCACTGAAGTTTCCTCATATGCAGTCTTGCACATGGAATCAGTAGGATGCAGGATGCCATGAAGCCCCAAACCTGCAGAATTTGTCTTGCAGTTAACTGGGTTTTTGCTGCCATCAGTCTGAAGTAAGTAGTCAGTTGCAGGAGGTCTCTAAGGAATCAAAACCACATTGCAAAGTATGCTTTCCAACCTGTTCAGCTGCATGCAATAATTCCTGCAATTCTTTATTTTCTGCACATTCAGAAATCATCATTTTCTGTTTCAGCAATCTCATAACATGTCGTTGATACTTGAGTATATGAAATTGACAGTTTAAGGCCCTAATTGCCAAGTTGCAGATGTATAAACGTTTTTTCCCCATCTGTCCAGTGCCCTTGAATCTCTGTCAGAGGGGGTAGGGGTTTTTTTTGCTGTTGAGGCCTTAACTCCCTTTGGACCCTGTGAAATAGTTTCAGGATCAGCAGCAGGTTTTCTAAATAAAAATTTATGGGAGTCAGGCACCCTGTAATATCTGTCAGGCTTGCTGGGAGCTGGAGGTAAGGAGTCAGGGGTCAAACTTTACTCCGAAAACACATCATCCACAATGTCTAAAACAGGGGGTATGGCTAAAAGCCTATGCTGAGGGGAGAAGGAAATCCCGGAGCCTCATAGGTAGGTACTAGGCTATCAGCCCTGGGGCCTATACAAGCCCAACCAAAAAGGTACTCTGGCTTTTGCCACCCAAGAAAATTATTTTCCTGTGCCACTGTCGAGCAGAGCCACAGAAGTGATCTCCGGGGTGAATTTCTTATTTCCCATCCAATCATCAAGATTTTTCTTTAAGAGTGCTAATGAGGAGCTTTGTTTGATTACGGGAAGTCTCTGGGACAGGAATCTATCCCTCCAGCATGTTCTGTTTATTGTGGTGACCAGGTTTAGGGCCCTAGAGCGTGTAACTCGGAGGGATTGGGATTTCTTTAAGTGGAGCATGTCCAACAGCTCTGGGTTTGACATAGCTTTTTATGTTGGGCAAAGATCACCTCTTAGTAGGCGATATGCGACGGAGTAAAGCTGGAGTTTTTTGAGACGGTCTGCGTAGGTCATCTGTTTGAGGCAGACAGTCCTCTTTGTGAGGTATTTCTGCGGCCTTTCCAGTTGTTGTAGATGTCTTGTGAGGTATATACCAAAAGGGGCGATGTACTCTATAATGGGTCTAATGAGTGATGAGTAGAAGGGAACAATTACCTCTTTTTTTTCTGGATGAGAAATCTTTTGTGATGAGGTGTGCCACGTAGAAGGATTTCCTGACTAGTGTGGCGATGTGATTATCAAAGGAGAAACTACTGTCCACCTGTGTCCCAAGGTCTCTATCACAGTTTCGGTGTTAAGTATACTACCGCCTATGTTGTAGTTCATGGGTACAGAGTTTTTACCAAAGGGGATGACAATGCACTTTTTGGCAGTGAGCTTGAGGCCATGGCTTTGACACCAGGCATCTGTCTCAGTGAGGCCCTTTTGTAGGATGTCCACATCATTAGGAGTTTTGATTATGACTCCTAGTTTGTAGTCATCTGTGAACTTCGTTAGCCAAAGAACCTCTGTGTTAGCCTGTACTTCAGAGAAGTAGATATCAAACGGGAGAGGACCCAGGACTGAACCCTGTGGTACTCCACTTGTCACTGGTCTGAAGTCGCATTTGGAGTCTGCTACTTTCACAGTGTGGGTTCTGTCAGTGAGCCAGTTGGCAACCCATCTTGTGACATAGGGATTTATATCTAGTTTAGTGAGTTTATCTATAATTCCAGAGTGGGGGATGGTGTTGAAAGCCTTGGCAAGATCTAGATAGGCTGCGTGAACCACCTTACCCTTGTCTACGGCTTTGGTGACTGCTTCAAAGAAGTCTATCAGGTTTAGGAGACGTGATCTGCCTTTTACAAACCCAAACTGGGTGGGATACAGAGTTCGGAGATTACCAATGTCTTTGTTTATAAGTTCCATGATGATACGTTCCATGGCCTTGCAGACCAGGCTCATCAGGCTAATGGGGCGGTAGTTCCCAGGGTCCGTGGTGGCTCCCCCCTTGCGGAGTGAGATAACCATTGTGCGCCATTCAGCAGGCACAAAGCGTGAGGTGAGACTATGATTGAATATGGTACTTAGGTGGGGTGACGGTTCGTTCTGTAGTTCGTGTAGAACGCAGCCTGGGATGTTGTCTGGTCCCATGGATGCTGTGTTCTTGGCTTTGGATTTTTTGATTCTGAGAAATCTGGACTCTCCCGATGAAAATGCTCCCTCAAAGTATGCAAAGTTTCTCCAAATGAATAATCCTCAGGAGGTGATGCAGATTGTATAGACTCCTCTGCAACAGAATCTTCATAGGGAGGTATAGATAATTCCGGATCAGAAGAAATAGAAACCTGATCTGAAGATTCATAATCAGTGTCTTGCCTAGGCCTCTTATCTGGAGGGGGATGGGAACCCCTGATCAAGGTAATAAGGTCTTCAGCCATTTTGATCATCTGTTTTTTTAGGCATAGAGGCCTGTGCACGTGGTTCATGCGTCATTTTTTTAGTTTTAGAAGTTGCTTTTATCTTTGGTTTTGCAGCTGTTGCCGGTTTGATATACAACTGTGGAGGCCTGAAATTACCTCAGAAGCAGATGCCTGCGCAGCGGCTCCGGACGCATCCGTGGGTCCAATACTTGGAGTATCTCGTGGCACGCCAGACTCCACATGGGTGTCGGTAGGGGCCTGCGACTCGAAAGTAGTGGGTATCAGGGGCTGCGAACGCGTCTCACTGAGTACTGGCGAACCGGTGACTGACTTAGGAGAAGCTTCGTCGGTTTTGGGCCTCGACTGTCTTTGTCCTTTTCTTTGTGTTTTTTATATACTCTGCTAGTCAGATTGCTATCAGATGACATTTCTGGGTAGTTAAATCGGTTTCCAAAATACTTCCAGGCAAAGATATACAGACACTTAATAGTGCATTGGTTAAATCTAGCACAAAACCGACAGCCAGGCAGGTTGTGATCAGGGCCTAGGCAAGGAATACAGTATAAATGGAAATCCTTATGAGATATTTGCTTCCCCACAAGTAATATAATTGTTAACTTTTTCTGACATCGTTATGGAGCAAGAAAAAAGTTTCCCCAACAGGGTACTTAGCTGTAGTGAAGACTTCGGTTCTGAAACTCAAACTCTAATATTTCAGGAGTCGGCCGACCGGCACTTAAGAAATGCTTCTGCTTCGGGCACCGCGCAGCAAGAAAGACTAAAGAAAATGGCGTTTTCTGCATGTTTTATACCCCCGATGACCTCACGTCATGGAAGAAGAGACAGCAACAGACGCAGGACCCAAGACTTTGGAATTCAGGCCGACTGAGGGCAACCTGCCAGCAGATTACCTAAATGTAATGACTGCAACAGTGAAACACGAAGAATATTCAGTAAAACACCATGTGGAACAAAAGCCCAAATAAAGCATTAAAAGTTGGTTTAATAGATTCCCACTTCTATTCTGCTGTGGCTGTTGAGCAATGTTAGATGAGAGAGACTAATGCTGTGGGGGATGCTGAAAACAAACAGTTTTGTACTCACCATAACATTCCATCTGTATTGTCCATTTTCATTCTTCCTCAACAGATGGGTTCAGACTCTGATCTGACTCTCTCACTTCTACCAGATCAGATTCACCCACTGACACACACTCACTGCATCTCAACCAAGTGGGCAAGATCTGGTTCCTCCCTTTTGTTGATATAGCAGACCACCAACATATCGTCCATCTGAATGGCAACTGTCCCAGATGGGAGAATGTCTTCAAAGGCCTGCGACGCTAGGAATACTCTCATTTCCAGAGACACTGACATGCGCCTTGGTCTCTTTGGGGGACCATGTGCCTTGGACTGTCCTTCCCAAGTACTGCCTCCCCCCCCTGACTCCAGTTGGGAAGAGTCTGTGGTCACCATGGCCATGGAAGAACAAATAGATGGCCTTCACAGACTTTGAATGAATCCACAAAAGATATCTTTTGCACACTTGTGTGATCTTCATTGGAGAAGTTAACGGATACTGAAGAATGGACCACTGAAAGTGTCCACCAAAGAATTCGCATGTGAAGCATGGCCAGAGGAACGAGGGTGACAGCCACCACCATGGATCCTAGGGCTTGTAAGATTAATCAAGCCAGAAGAAAATAACTTTGAATAATTTTTTTGTCCTGGGACCTGTGTCTGTATTCCAGTACAGGGGGAGAGCACTTATGAACCTCCAGACTTTCCTTAGATGTGCGTGAACATTTGTTTTTGATGACCGCGACTCCCAGATGAAAACACAACTGAAGCAATTAGTACCTTGCCTGTAGAAATCTATGTCTGGTTGGGGATGTTAGGAGGCAGTCTCTAGATATGGAAACAGTTAGAATCCTAGCAGTCACAAGTGAGCTGCTACAACTGGCATGCATTTGGTGAACACCCTAGGGGCTGTGGTGAGACCAAAGGGCATTGCCCTGAACTGGTAATGAGTGCCTCCCAGCTGGAAGCATAGGCATCTTCTGCAGCACTGTTTCATTCTGATGGGATAGTATGCATCCTAAAGATCTATTCAGTACATGCAGTCGTCCTTTTGCAGCAGATGCAAAATAGACTGAACAGTGACCATACAGTATTCAAAGCTTTGGATAAACTGATTTAGTTTGCTTAGATCCAGAACTGATCTGAAGTCCCATGTCATTTTTGGCACTAAGAAGAATCTTGAGTAAGTTTCAGATCCTCTCTGGTCTGGAAGGACATCCTGGATGACTTTTCTAGTAGCCTTTTTTTTTATTTCTAGAGTTGCTGCTTCCCTCTGACTGGGTGGAACATCAGGGATTTTCTTCACATTGCTGGGGGGGGGTTGGGAAAAAGGTTTAGTATAACCTCTGGGGATGATTCGCTGCATCCAGGAATCTTTTGTTAGTTATAGATAGCCATGCTCTCCAGTGTAGACACAACTTGGACTTATCAAAGAAGGAATCCCTGAAGATCTGGTTCCGCGGACCACCTCTGCCTTGAGAGTGGCAACTTCCATTCGAGTTTTCAACTCTGCCTCTGGGGGAACTTTCTCCATGTTAATCTTGAAAACGATCCTGGGATTTCACATTTTTCTACCTCCTCATTGATTTCTTGAGAAAGGTATCTCAGAGGTTAAAAAATGTACACACATGGCAAACTGGGTCTTTTTCCCTCTTGTTCAAATTTGCAGTGTGTGTTGTTTATCTTGGAGCCGAACAGGAAGATCCATTAAAAGGCTCACTGATGACCAAAGACTTGCAGGGCTCCACAAAATCAGTCACATCAAGGCAGGTCTCCTGATGGTTATGCCTGAAGCTGCTGGTTTTGAGGTACCTTCTGCTGTAGGGCAGATCAACACCACTGATGCATTTGAAATTGACTGGAGGGCGGCTAGTTGTGAAGAGATTCCATTTCCATCCTCTGCAGACATGGACCTATTAACAGATTTGGCAGGCTCTTTGGTCAAATCACTTTCTAACCTTGTAAAATGTGCCAGATAATTTAGCGACCTGAGGGCAAAGGTCAACAACGTGTACATATGCTTCCCGAATCTGTTCAAGGCCCTGGACTCTGTTAGGGGATGGACAGAGGAATTCCATTCTGCCAATTCTTTCCTAGTGGCTGCAGCCACAACCATGGCACTGACCAGATTCCCTTGCTCTAGTGTGCCTAGTGCTTGGGGGGGGGGGGGTGTGCTTAAGATCTTGTCTGGTCTTTTTGGAATCGGCTCTAAAATATCTGGCTCCTTCCACACATAGTGGGCCTAGTGAGAAACAAAACCCATCAACTTGTTGGCCAGGGGGAAGTTGTCATCCAAGAAGTAAATGGGCCAGAGCTGAAAGCCTCCAGGAACACGGATCCCTCCTAGGAAGGGATGTTGGGAGGACCAGCCACCTTTTTGTTTCAGGAGCTCCAGAAAGTCTCCAAAGAAGACGTCTTCAGGTGGATATCTGGGGGACCCCTTCCCATCATCAAACCTGGTGTCCTCAGTTAAAGATTCCTGAAGGGAATCTAGATGTCTCCTTTTACACATTCTCTTCCAAAGGATTTCCTCAGTCGGGTGGTTCTGGGGAAGTATGAAAAGAGAGGACGATGTCCTAGCAGACTCGGTGAAATGGATGGACGAAGCTAAGAGCAAAGAATCAGATGAAGCAAGGTAGCTTGATCTTAGGAGGGCAGGGATGTATCAAATCTAGACAAAGAAAAAGCAGTCTCCACAACTTTAAAGGCTGAATGCCTAGGGGACACAGAGATTGACAGCAAAGGATCTGGAATTTCTCAAACCATCAGCTCATGCAACCCCACCAGCACTCCACTTGAAGTCTGACGTGAGCTGTCCAGTGCTGAGGCCTCAAATGGAAGAGATGGCTCAGGAAGCTTTGGAGATTACTCTAACCCCCAAGACCCGGCACCAATACTTCAGCTCAGAGTCTCTTCTGAAAGGCTTACGGCTGGTCGACTAAGGGAAACCAGTGGAGTTCATAGGTGTGTACTAGGCTAATGGCCCAGGAGCCTTTACAAGCCTAGCCCATAGGATTACCCTGGCATGGTGCCACCAGACCCTAGTTCCCAGTGTCTCTGTCGAATAATGCCACTGGAGTGATACCTGGGGTGAATTTTCTATTTCCCATCCACTCATCAAGACTTCTCTCGATGAGGGCCAGTGAGGTGCTCCATTTGACATGTATGGGAGTACTCCATTGCATGGCCAGTCTCTGGGTTATGAACCTGTCCCTCCAGCTTGTTCTGTTGACTGTGGTAATGAGGTTGAGGTCTCTGGAGCATGTGGTGCAGAGGGATTGGGATTTCTTTAGATGTAGCATTTCTAACAAAGCTGGGTCAGACATGGATTTGTAAGTCAAGCAGAGATCACCTCTAAGTAGGGGATATATGACAGAATAGGAGTTTTTTTGAGTCTGTCCATATAGAAAAATTGTTTAAAGCCTAGGATCCTCTTTTTGAGGTACTTCTGTGGCCTCTCCAGTTGTTGCAGATGTCTAGTGAGGTGCATGCCAAATGGGGCACTGTACTCAATGACTGGCCTAATGAGAGAAGAGCAGAGGTAGACAATGACTTCTTACTTCCTGGATGCAAAACCCTTCGTAATGAGATGTGCCACACAGAAGAACTTTTTGACCACAGTGGCAATGTGGTGGTGAAAACAGAGGTTGCTGTCAACCTGAGTTCCCAGATCTCTTTTAACTCCTCCTGTGTTCAGCGAACTGCCATCGATGTGGTAAGGAAGCTTGTAAACGAATTAGTGCTCACCAAGGCCAGGTTGTTTTTCTCAAGGCCAGGTTGTTTTTCTCAAAAGTTTCTCACAAATCTAGTCATGTCAGCAGAAAATCTGAGTAACATCTGCTGTAGAACAATACTGAAAGTTGTGTTTGATTACGTCAGCCATAGAAGGCCATGTCTTGTAAAATAGTAAAAGAATAAGTATACTTCCTGTTAGTAGTTAGACAAATGCTTGTATTTGCATGTTTTTGTCTCCTTGCGGCAAGTAAATAAATATGCCTTAACTGAACCTTACATGTACTGGTCTTTGAAGTTTTTTCCTTTGACAGATTGGGCCGTCAGACCGGAAACCCTCACTTCGTCTTGGATCAGACAGGCAAGGTGGCTTGAAACCGTATGGGGAAGAAACCACATCGGTTCTTCTTAGTTGAAAAGCCCTCTGACTGAAATGTCGTACAAAAGAGGCCAGCCACTTTCTGATCTGCGACTGAAGGACGGGTTTACTCGAACCAGGCGATCAATCACGAAGGCTCAGGTAAGGTGAATCGAACTTTTTTTTCTGTTTTAGATCAGGAACTAGATTTGTATTTATCCTTGTTTCCCATCTTTCCTGACCTAGAGTAGTCCAAATACAGGCTTTGCTGTATTCTGGACGTTTGGAAAGTTCCTGTGTTGCCCATTTCCTTTCTTGGATAAAGGGAGGCTTTTTTGTTCATCAGTGGCAGTGGGGAGCTTGGAGCAGCCTATCTATCCCTGGTGGAGTGTTCCCAGCACAAAAATCTGGTAGTCTATTGGCCATTTTGGGCCAATTTTTAGCTCTTTCAAGTCCCCCTGTATAAAACCCACTTTGGCGCGGTTTTTGCGCTTGTCACTACTCAGCCAAACTCCTTGTGGTCCTGCAGAGTGGTGCTCACAGCAGAGAGGCTAAAAGAGCGACTGCTAACCTGATAAAAGTGTTTGTTTTCCTGCTACTACCTGGGCGACTGTCCGATCTAGCTAAACTGCAAGTATTTCTGCTTCTTGAACTGTTTTAAACTGTTTAAAGTTGTTTTTGCACCTGCACTTTTAAAGTTTGTCCTGTTTGTTGCTTTTACCTGTTGAGGCTACACACTCAAGTGCGCTAGCCTGTGTTACATATTTACTGCATTTTCCTGCTGTTTGTTGAAAGAAAAAGAAAAAAAAATTATCCTTGTGTCCTGTCTTTCCTGACCTAGAGTAGTCCAAATACAGGCTTTGCTGTATTCTGGACTTTTGGAAAGTTCCTGTGTTGCCCATTTCCTTTCTTGGATAAAGGGAGGCTTCTTTGTTCACCAGTGGCAGTGGGGAGCTTGCAGCAGCCTATCTATCCCTAGAGGAGTGTTTCCAGCACAATAATATGGTAGTCTATTGGCCGTTTTGGGCCAATTGTTAGCTCTTTCAAGTCCCCCTGTATAAAACCCGCTTTAGCGTGGCTTTGCGCGATTTTGCGCATAGCGCAGCATCGGGCAGCGCCGCTTAATTGGGTTTAAACCATTCTCGGCTCCACAAAGTCTGCTCTTCACTTTTTCACTTAGAACTGATCTAGTTCTCATAATAAAACACCCTATTCCCACTCTAAAGCCTGGCACTTGCTCACTAAAGCAATTATATAAGTCAGCAGTAAAAAATTAAAAGCACTACACCCTCACAAACTCCCCTTGAGTACTTTGTTCCCCATTGGCCCTTTTTTTCAATTATAAAGGAATTCCCAATACTATTCTAGCATGTCCAAAGGACAGTTGTCAATCTCCTCGCCGGTCCAGCTGGTGAATCTGGGAATCTTGAGGCAATGTTACAACTGCCTCATGTACACAGACAACCCTCGCCTCCTCCCAACAAATTCCAACACATGTGAGAGATGCAACCATATAGCCAAACTGGAGGCTAAGCGCTCTCAACTCAGTACTGGCGTAACCAGTCAGGAGGAGAAGGAAACCACACTCACTACAATTCCAGTCTCACATAGACCGACCACGAAAGCAAACCAAACACAAACACACAAAAACATACTTGGAGGCTCTAAATAAAAATCTGCCTAAGCAGCAGAGACCTCCAAAGCAGACACCCAAGCAACCGCTACCACAAAACAAAACACATGCAACACATAGCTCACAAATCCAGTGTGCCAAACAGTCACAGCCCTTAAGGCTAAACACGCCTGATACACTTGTAATAGGTGACTATCATCAGGCACACTGACGTCCCACTCACCAGGCTGAACAAGAAGGTCACGGTGAGCTGCCTGTCAGGCGCTAGGATCCGCCACATAACACAAGCACTCAGGTCACTCCAAGGCAAGTACAAATATGACTCAGTCATTATCCATGCTGGTGTGAATGACTGAGACGTACCTCCCTAGACTAAATGAAGAGAGACATAGAGGAGCTCTCTGAGCATGTAGCCCAGGCCGGTATGACCCTGACTGAGTAGCATCTTACCCTCACCAAGAATGATGCCACAATATGAAGACAAGATGATCAATTTCAACAATTGGCTTAAGTATTGGTATCATTCAAAGGGGATCCAATGCCAGTCTGCCTGGGATGACATGCTCGACAAGCCACAATGCTTCGCTAGGGACGGCTTGCACCTGTCACCCCTGGGCATTTGGATATTGGCAAAGGCTCTTGCCACCCCCATAGTGCCTTTTTTAGGCAAGGCTCAAAAGACAAACCCACCTCCATAGGTATCACAAGGGATAAGAAACTAAGAGTAATGCTACTCAATGCCAGAAGTCTAAACCTCAAGATGCACGCACTCGAAACTCTCCTCAGCATGGAGAACATCGATATCTGTGCAGTAACAGAAACCTGGTTCAAGGCTCCCGAGAGCACCCCAGCACTACCAGGTTATACCTCATACCATGTTTTTCGGCCCCAAAACTTGGACCGAACCACAAAAGGAGGGGGAGTATCAATATTTGTCAAAGATACCCACACCTCCAGGTTGGTGGCACAGCATGAAGCATCAGAGACTATCCATGTGCAACTAACTTCCAGTTTATAGCCTGCTACAGACCACCCTCCCAAACCCAGGAACCCCACTCGGCCTTCCTGAGAACACTGGAAAATATGAAGGTCTCTCCAAACACCATTATATTGGGCAACTTCAACTACCCTAACATAGACTGGGAGAATTACTCTAGCTCCAAAACCCTAGCCCAAAGGTTCCTAGAATTTATAAACTCAAATGCTATGGAACAACTTGTTGCCACTCCCACAAGAGGGGAAAACATACTGGACCTGATCATCACCAACATGGGGACGCTATGCTCCACACCAGAAGTGTATCCCTCACTGGTAAGATCAGACCATAAACTAATCTCACTAGATATTCACATCCCGACCCCAGCCCCTGCCCAGAAAACCACAGTGAAAAACTTCTCTAAAGCAAATTTCACACTCCTCAAAACCGAGGTGGAATCCTTCAAAGCCCCCGGGCCTGTGGAAAATCGGCCCAGACCGCAGAATCCTTTATAAATGCATTCTATGAACACCTTCAGGAATGCATGGATCATGCAATCCCAAATAAAGCCAAGACCCAATCCTCCAAAGTTAGGCGTCCTGTCTGGTGGACCCCAGCCATAAATAAACTATACAACAGAAGGAGGAAGCTACTACATGATGGAGCTAAATCCCAAAAAGGGAAGGCATCTATGATCAGTATTTGCACTCATAAAATCGTCGAAGGCCAGCTTCGAGAGAAAAATTGCACAGGACACGGAGGATAATCACAAGGCTTTCTTTAGTTCTGTTAGGAACCTGGGTGGGAATTCCCAGATATGCTCAGAATTAGTCCAAAATGACAAAAAATACACCGAACCCACAGACATTGCCAACATCCTAGCTGACAGGTTCAGCGCAAACTTCTCCTCCCCTTCCACACCAAAAGGGCAAATATCTATCCCAGCAGAGTGCTGCCCCCGACATCTCAGATGCTCAGGTAAGAGCCGCCCTCTCCAAAGCAAAAAACACCGCATCAATGGGACCAGACGGTGTCCCGGGCTGCGTCCTACATGAACTCCAAGAAGAACTAAACCCAAACATAAAACTACTATTCAATCTCAGCCTTACTACAGGATATGTACCCAAAGAGTGGCGTACAGCAACAGTGGTCCCTCTCCACAAAGGTGGTGTCTCAACGGATCCTGGAAACTATCACCCCATAAGCTTGTCTAGCTTGGTCTGCAAAGCTATGGAAAGGATCATCATGGACCTCATAAATAAAGATATTGGGGACCTACAGACAATGGATCCTACCCAGTTTGGCTTTGTTAAGGGCAGATCCTGACTCTTAAACATGGTTGATTTCTTTGAAACGGTCACCAAGGCCATTGACGAGGGGAAAGTGGTCCACACAGCCTACCTGGACCTTGCAAAAGCCTTCGATACAATACCCCACTCGTGCATTATAGATAAGCTCACCAGCTTAAATATAAACCCCTATGTCACTAGATGGGTTGCAAACTGGCTCAAGGACAGAACACACATTTTTAGCATTGCTGGAGCCATGTCAGACTCCAAATTAGTTACAAGTGGCGTCCCACAAGGCTCAGTCCTGGGACCTCTCTTGTTCGGTATATATTTCTCGGAGGTAGAAGCCAACACGGAAGGACTGTGGCTGACCAAGTTCGCAGATGACTGCAAACTGGGCGCCATAATAGACTCTCCAGCCGACACAAGCATCCTACAAAACGGCCTCATAGAAACAGACAACTGGTGCCAGAGCCATGGCCTCAAGCTAAACGCCAAAAAGTGTATAGTCATCCCCTTTGCCAAAAACAAAGTGCCCACAAATTACCACATAGGTGGTAATCATTAAGTACGGAAGAAGTAATTAGGGACCTGGGGACCCAAGTTGATAGCAATCTCTCATTTGACAACAACGTGGCCAAAGTGGGTAGAAAAACATTTTAAATATCCCACCTAACCTAGGGATTCACATCTAGATCAGGGGAGGTCATCGTGCCTCTTTACTTATCCCTTATCAGGCCCATAATGGAGTACAATGTCCCTTTTGGGATGTACCTTACCAAACACCTGCAACTGGAAAGACCACAAAAGTACCTCACCAAGAGGATCAAAGGGCTCAAACAGATGCCATATGCTGCCCAGTTAAAGAAACTCTAGCTCTACTCAGTGGCATACCGCCTGCTCAGAGGCGATCTGTGCCTGACGTATAAAGTCATGTCCAACCCGGAATTAATGGACATGCTGCACCTCAGAAAATCCATATCCCATCGAGCTATGCACTCGAGAGACTTTAACCTCAGCACTGAAATAAATAGGACATGCTGGAGGGATAGATTCATAACCCAGAGGCACCCTTCACTCTGGAATAAAATCCCAGTCCAGGTTAGGCAGAGTCCCTCAGTGACTCTCTTCAAGAGGAATCTTGATGAGTGGATGGGAGATCGTAGGTTTACCCTGGGTATCACTTCTGTGTCACTTTTAGACAGAGGCACAGTATACTAACCTCGAAAAAGGGCATAGCAAAATTCATTTAAAATGGGTGGCGAAAGCCAAACACACTCTGGCTAGGCTTATAAATGCCCTAGGGCAGATAGCCTAGTATGAACCTATGAACTTTGTTTATACAAGTCAGGGACAAAAAGATTACTGTCTTGTCATAGATCAGGGAAACAGAGCAGGTAGGCAGTCATTCTGAAGAGACTATAACAAAATCCGTGGTACCACGTTAAAAATAAGGAGTTACGTAACGATTAAAAGGGTAGAACAAAATGGGTAATTGTACAAAAAGATCCCAAATTCCTCCGTTAACCGAAGACACGAAATACATGCATTCACAGTGTGCTGATAATATTAAATACTACTCAAAATGGGTTAATAAGTATGAATTTGATGGTAAACTAGAAAAATTCTCGCTTGTCAAACAGTTTAAAACAGATTCTAAAGATCGGGTAAAAAAGCAACGTCAATTAGGAATTCCTCAGGCACACAGGTGGATTGAGGAAGTAAACCGAAGAGAACAAGAGAGTAATAATTCAAAAGCAATGTTTTTAGATAAGGAGGACAATAACTTAGTAATAGCGTCAACCCCTCCGCTTCCCTTACCAGAATATGAGGCAAGTGAACAAGTTAGTCCACCCCTGCGAAATCCTGCTGTCACTGTAAGTAGAGACACTACAAAAGCGAAACAGTTTATTAGAGATCCCGTCCAGACCAGGTCTCTAACACGGGCAGGAAACTCAAAAGGGGACATTGAGTTATATCAAATGGGTAGAAATTCGCGATTTATGAGTGAAGAAGAAACATGCCCACTTATAGAAGTGTCTAATCCTCAGGCAGGGCAAGAAGGTCAAGACCCAACTATTGTAGTGTATAGACCCTGGACTTCGGAAGACATCCGGAAAGCCACTGAGGGAATTCCTCGTCCAAGAGTTATTTAGAAAGTTCTTAGAAGATTTGCAAGGAATGAGGCTAAGTTATAATTTAAAAGGAGAAGAGGTAGAAAAAGTAGTCAGACAAATTGTGGGACCAGACTGGCACATGATTAGTGGCGACTGGAATCCCCATGACGCTGCGCTCAGGCCCCTCCTACATAGCAGCGCAGAATTAGACAACAGAGTAAAAGGTCTTGCAGACCGAATCTCTGAGAAATGGAAGCCTAGGGCAGACTGGACTTGCATTAATCAATGCATCCAACAGGAAGGTGAAACTACTGACAGATATGCCAGACTATTAAAATGTTTTAATAACCACTGTGGAATGCAGGATCCTGAAGATCAGACACATGATTCCCCATACGAGCAGCAGTTAAAGAATGCATTTTTGAAAGGCAGTATTGCATCCATAGGCAGCTTTATTACAAAGCACATGGTAGATCATCATACAAGCAGGTTACAGTCATTACTTGAATATGCTAGGCATGCCGAAAGGCATTTTAATAGCAAAAAGAAAAAGAAAGCCCAAGTATTTTCTGTAGAAGATGAAGTAGAAGTTTATGTAGTACAGTCAGGGAAAAAGGGCAAGAGAAATGCCCAGGGAAACAAACAGTCTGATCAGCGATCAGAGGACTTTGAAGGGCGAAAGAAAAGGGGTGAATGTTTTAAATGCGGTAAAAGGGGACACTTGGCAAGGGATTGCAAGAAAATCAAGAAAGCAACCACGGAAGATAAGGAGGGTGAGGACTGACTATATGATAGTCAGGAATCACTAGAAGTGGATAGCAGAGAAGGGACAAATGAGAATGTGATAGAGGGAGTAGAGAATGTGACAGAAGAAATAGAGTAAGTGCAGGAAGTCATGGATAGTGAAGAAAATGAAATATTAGATTTGGCTTTATTGAGCTTAGAGCTCTATTTAGCAGACACGAAACCAGAAGTTACACTCCTGGTAGAAGGGAGGGAAGTCAGATTCTTGTGCGACTCAGGGGCATCACGGACCTTGACACATCCCTCCAAACTGCCAGAGAACTCAGAGTCACCTGATTACATATTAGTGAAAGCAGCTAATGGACAGCTGTATCGGGAGCCCCTCTCCCATAATATTGTGATAACTGATCCTGTTTCAGGATTGACCCAGAAAAGCAAAACTTTTAGTTATGTACTCACCATAACTTCAGATGTTTGGGATCCATCTCGCCTACATTCTGACTGATGGGTTCGGAGCCGATCCCTCGGCTCCAACTCGGCACGCTTATGCCAAAGAGCGAAGTCTCTTATTGGCTGAGCTTACTATATCCCAGGATGCACCACTACCAGTCCCCCAGATCTAGTTTGTCCGCATACATGCACACATGCACGCACTGCTTATATAACATCGTCAGATGAAACAAGATAAAACAGTAGAACTCAAAACCGTTCAATCTCTTCTGATCTCCAAGGCAGGGGAAGGAGGGTGGGTATTAGGAATGTGGCGAGATGGATCCCAAACATCTGAAGTTATGGTGAGTACATAACTAAAATATGTTATGTGATCCTATCTCGCCTACATTCTGACTGATGGGACAGCGTCCCTAGCACCTGAATCCTGGGTGGCTCACTGGAAAACACTCCTGAGTACCGTGGAACCAAATGATGCTCGCCCTTTAGATGCCACATCCAATTTATAGTGGGAAATGAAAGTGTGCGGATTGGACCAAGTAGCCGCAGCACAAATCTCCGATATAGCGAGCTTGGAATGAAAAGCTATAGAAGTCGCCATAGCTCTGGTAGAGTGAGCTTTGATAGATGTTGTAAGTTGCTTATTCAAGAAGAATAAGCCTGAGTTATACAATCTCTAATCCATTTGGAGATAGTAGCTTTTGTGATGGTTTTACCCAATTTATTGTCTGAGAAGGACACAAACAACTGGTCTGACTTACGAAATTGCTGAGTCCTGTCTAAATAGAAGCGCAATTGCCTGTGAACATCCAATTTATGGAGAGTGTATTCTGCTTCATTGGAGAATTTTGGGAAGAAAACTGGTAGCTCTAGAGATTGTTGGAGACAGAGATTAGAACAGACCTTTGGGACAAAGGATGGATTAGGCCTAAGTGATACTCTATCCTTGTGGAAAATCAAGTACGGTGGTTTAATAGACAGGGCTTGAAGCTCTGAAACTCTTCTTGCAGAAGTAATTGCAACTAAGAAGGCAGTTTTCCAAGACAGATATTTTAACTCGCATGTAGCAGCCGGTTCGAAAGGGGAAGATGTTAATGCACGAAGCAGCAAATCAAGATCCCACGGAGGCGCAGGATGAAAAACTGGGGGTCTTAACAGGCCCGCACCTTTAATGAAAGTTTTGCATAGTCTGCTGCTCATCAATGGAGGATCCATGGATTCGTGGAATTTAGAGATAGCCGCTAGTTGGACTTTAATAGTAGAGACAGAAGATCCTTGATTAAACAGGGATGTTAAGAATTTCAAAACCTCTGGGATTGGAGCAGTGATAGGGTCTAAGCCCCTGAGTTGAGCCCAGATAGCAAACCTCTTCCACTTACTGAGGTACAATTTCTTAGTGGTAGGTTTGTGGGCTGAAGATAAAATGTGAATAACTTCCGGGTCTAATGTGTGACTTCTGACTAAAGTCGGAAGTGGAGGAGCCAAGCTGTCAACTTCAAGGAGTGAAGGGACTGATGCTGTCGTCCCGACTGATGAATTAGCAGATCCGGAGTTAGATCTAAAGTCCAAGGATCGCCCACCGCATGTTTCTTCAGGTAGGGAAACCATACCTGACGAGGCCAGTATGGAGCAATCAGTATCACTGTGGACCCCAATTGAGAAGCTTTTTGAATGACTTTGGAGAGAAGTGGAATCGGAGGAAAGGCATAAAGTAGCCCTGTTGGCCAAGGTTGTGCTAGAGCATCCATAGCTGCTTCTCCTTGATGTGGAGTCAAGGAGAAGAACCTTTTACACTTCGTGTTTAGTGGTGTTGCAAATAGGTCGCAGCACGGCCCCCATCTCCTGAAAACCTGAGCTGCTACTGTTTGTTTAGGGACCACTCGTGAGGAGAGAGAATTGTTCTGCTTAATCTGTCTGCCAATATATTTGATTTCCGGAATGTGGGTCGCTACCAAGAAACGGCTGGTAGCTACAGCCCATTCCCACACCCTCATGGCCTCTCTGCAAAGGGGGTAAGATCTGGTCCCTCCTTGTTTGTTTAGATACCAGACCACCGACATGTTGTCTGTATGGATGGCGATTATGCCCTGAGGGAGAAACTTGTGTAAGGCCTGTAGGGACAGAAGTACAGCCCTCATCTCCAATACATTGATGTGGAGAAGAGTTTCGACTGGAAGCCAGGAGCCCTGAACTAACCTGCCCAGACAATGCCCCCACCCTGTCTGGGAGGCATCTGTCGTCAGGGTGACCACTGGAGAGGGAATAACAAAAGGACTTCCTTGATTTAGATTGGATGTCTGAAGCCACCAGCGAAGGTCCCGTTTGCATGTTTCTGTAATCATAATGGGATGATTGAGGGGAAGGTCCTGAAAGGACCATTGAGTTGACAACAGCCACTGAAGAATCCTCATGTGCAATCTTGCCAGAGGAACTAGAAGAACCGTGGCAGACATCGAACCTAAAACTTGTAGGACCATCCTGGCTGGGGCTTTGGATCTTGAAATCAGGGCTTGAACTTGGCCTTGTAAAGTTTGGATCCTTTCGGTAGGAAGAAAAACGAGCATCAATTTTGAGTCTATCTCTGCTCCTATGAACCTTATGCGCTGAGAGGGCAGCAAGACAGACTTTGACCAATTGAATGTAATTCCCAGGGTAGCACCCAGGAGATGGTGGCTTTGAGGTTGTCCATTAGTAGATGCCTGGTGGTGGCAGTCAGGAGCCAGTCGTCCAGATAGGGAAACACTTGGAATCCAAGACTCCTCAGGTGAGCAGTCACTACTGCCAAACACTTGGTGAACACCCTGGGGGCTGTGGTGAGACCAAAGGGCAGTGCACAAAATTGGAAATGACTGTCTCCCAGGCTGAAGCGCAGATACCTCCTGGACGCCTGATGTATCGGTATGTGATAATAGGCGTCCTTGAGGTCTATGGAGCACATCCAAACATCCTTCTCCAACAATGGGAAAATGGATTGTAACGTGACCATTCGGAATTTGGATTTCGTGACGGATTGGTTTAGTCTGCTGAGATCCAATATTGGTCTCAGGTCCCCTGTCTTTTTTGGCACTAAAAAGAACCTCGAGTAATTTCCGGATCCGATCTGGTCTGTGGGGACCGGTTGGATGACTCCTTTTTCTAGTAGCTTTAAAGCTTCTGCGGCTGCAATTTCCCTTTGACTGGGTGGTGGGTCCGGGATTTTTTTGGACGGTGGGGGTGAGCATGTGAATGGGATGGTGTAACCTCCGGCAATGATCCGAAGCACCCATCTGTCCTGAGTGATGGACTCCCAAGCTTTTAGGTGCTTGGCAAAACGGCACCCGACTGGCTCCGGAGCAGCACAGCCGGGCAATCCCTCATGAGGTGTGGGAGGCTGAAGAGCCACGAAAGGACTCGCGGTCTCCAGAATTGCGGGGCCCTCTGCCGCCTCTGGGACGGCGTCTCCCAGAAAAATTTCCCCGTCCTCTGCCTCTGGAAGGGAATCTTCCTGCTGTTGAGGAAAAACTTACGTGATTTACGGAACCACATCTTCCCTCCTCCTTTAGCCTTGGGATAAGGCCGAAAGGGAGTGGAATAACGGGCACCTACGGCAGATAAAGTTTTTCCCTCTTGCTCACAGCGGGTAAGGGTGTCTTTAACCTTAGGTCCAAACAAAGAGGACCCATCAAAGGGAGCGTCGTGAAGGAAGACTTGAAGGCCTCCATGAACTGACAAACGGAGCCAGGCTTGTCTCCGTAGAGCCACGCCTGTGCCTGCCGCTCTACCCGCCCCTTCGGCTGCATATGAAATGAGCCTCATGGACAAGTTAGAAATTGACGTAAGGATAGCCAACTGAGAGCTAACCGACTGGGCTAGCTGCTCAGGTAGGTTACCCGAGAGGGAATCTGACAGCTCCTTGACCAGATCCCTCTGAAGCCTGGTAAAATGTGCCAAATAATTCAGGGACCTTAAAGTAAAGGCCGCTGAAGTCAGGGTGCGCTTCCGTGCACGGGTCCATGCTCCTAGACTCCTTATTAGGAGGATGGACGGACGTTGAAGCCTCTGCCACGTCCTGTTGTGTAGCAGATGCCACCACCATGGCATCTACAGCCACGCCTTTAGTCAGGAACTCCTTCTCGGGTGGGGCAGACAAAAATTTGTTAGGACGAGAAGGGACTGGTTCCACGGTATCTGGATGTTCCCACGCCCGACAAACTAAATCCAGGAGCTCGTCAAAGGCGGAGACACCCAGGAGGCGGAGGGCTGAGCCCCAAAGGCCTTGAGAAGCACTGACTCATCAGCAGAGGGGGTTTGGATATCCAGCCGCCTCGTTGTTTGAGGATCTCTAAGATGTCTGCAAATGAGATATCATCCGAGGACGACTGGGGACCCCTCCGCATCATCAAGATCAGTGTCAGATGTAATAGACTCGGGGAGTCCACGTGCTTCCTCTTGCACGATCTCTTCCTTGGGGTTCCTCTGAAGACAACTCGAAGAACCCTCAGGAGGAGGGGAACCCCAATGGGGTAACCTCAGGCCCAGGGGCTCCGCTGCCTACGGACAGGGGAACTGCCAAAGACCCAGTCTCCACGCCCAGGGAAGGTGCCGGTAAAGCCGGAGAGATGGCCGAAGACTTGGCCAAAGCACTCCTCATAGCTCTGAAAGCCGGACCCCAGAATCCTGGGAGTGTCCGGTCCCGAGCCATGATAGCAGACGGAAGTCCCGCAGTCAAGCACCGAGAGGAGGCTCGGAACCGATAGCATAGGTCCCAAACATCACCCCAGGTCCAGCCGAAGAAGTCCGTGTACCAAACTCGGACCCGAAGGCCGGGGTTGGAGTAAGGGTCGGAGCCGACCCTAAGATCTCCACCGGCTCCAACAGCACCTGCTCACGGAGCAGCGGTCGGAGGAGGAATAGCAATGAGATGGGCATGGGCTATCGGCTCAAGCCAACTGGGTCGGAGCCGAAACAAATTTTTGAAAGACTGGGGACTGGAACAGTCTTTGGAGCACCCTGTCTATATCCGAATCCGACATCCTCGATGACCTAGAGGATACTGAACGGGTTCGAGATGGCCTCTCCAACGGCCCCAAAGGGCTAGGGGACCGGCTCCGAGGCGACTCGATGACTATCGGCGCCGAAGGAATACCCACTGGTTTCCATCGGTGCCGAGGAGGACTTGGCGCCGAGGAGAGTGTCTGAGCGGGCAACCTTTGTCGGCTCCGAGACCAGTGGAGCCGGCGAAGGTGACCGCCTCGATGCCCCAGCCATCGGCTCCGAAGCCAGAGGAGTCGAGACTGGTGGCATCGAGGCAGACCGTTCCGCCCTTGGCTCCGAAGTCCTTGGAGCCGAAGGAGAAGCCTGCCTATGTCTTTTGGCGGTCGGATCCGACGGACTGGTCGGAGCCGACGCCCTTTTCTTTTTAGCTGGAGAAGGAGAGGATGCTAAAGCTTCTTCAAAGGAGGGTTTTATTAAGCCTTTAAGAATGAGTTTATTTTTCCTCTCCTGGAGGACCCTTGAGGAAAAAGCGTGACACACACTGCATGACTCTTGTAAATGTTTTGCACCCAAACAAACACAGAGAGAGTGGTCATCTGTGATTGACATTTTAAAATTACATTTGGTGCATTTTTTAAAGCCGAAGGCCTAGGATTCTGAGACATTATAACAATAATGCAGTAATTCTCTGACAGCAAGAACAACACTATCCTAACTTGACTTTCTGACTTAACTGACACTACAAAAATCAGTTTACAACTGCCGATTAGGTAAACAATCCAGTAACAACAATAAACTCAAGGGGATCTTAAAACCCCAAAGGTTTGAGAGGGGTTGACTGACCGGGAAAGGCCCTACAGATGGAGGCCTGAAATCAGAACCAACGCCCAATCACACTACAAGTTTTTCACTAAAAAACTCCAATCACACACAAAGGCACAGAGTAGCCGTTAAAACAGCTTTTTATGATAGGAACAGCAAATTTCTGACAGAAAAAAGTAAGTTAAATACTACTCAGCTCAGCCAGCTCGAGACCACGTCTTCGCTAGTTAGCGCAAAGCGAGATCTGGGGGACTGGTAGTGGTGCATCCTGGGATATAGTAAGCTCAGCCAATAAGAGACTTCGCTCTTTGGCATAAGCGTGCCGAGTCGGAGCCGAGGGATCGGCTCCGAACCCATCAGTCAGAATGTAGGCGAGATAGGATCACATAACATTTGTTGTTTCTGCAAAATGCCCAGTAAACCTCTTGGGCAGAGATCTTATGCAGCTATTTGGTATAGCAGTAGTTCCAACTATGCAGGGCATGGAAGCACAGCGACAAATTGATACCTTTGCAGTGCAAATGGAGGATAAAATGTTTTATTGGTACAGCCAGGACTTGATTACGACTGGTCCAGGGACAGTGACCGAAGAGTTGATGAAAGTAGCCATCAGCAAGTTCCCCTCCCTTGACATGGATAAACAGCATTTGTTGCACTGTACTCTATTATTGTAATACACCAGGACCCGATAAGGAATATGAGCAAGAATTGTTTAGAAATCGTGCAAACAGATTGATATTACGTAATCTGTACTGGGACACAGAAGGGAACAGTGTAGACAGCTGTTAATTGCCCCAGGAGTTCTTTGCACTCTATAAATCTAATTGATTACCACACGTCAGCTTAACTAAGGACAAGAATGTAAAATGGGTAGACTTAGGAGAAAAAAATCACGAGATGGAAAAAACAGACAGTTAGAACTGTCAGAACAGGGAATACAAATGCAGAAGTTGAATTAGATAACTCAGACCCACCCAGCTGAACACAGTCTAGCAAGGACAGCTGATTAGCACTCCTATTGAAGGAGGAAGAGAATACCTTATAGAATATACCAGAAAAACTCTGGTCAACAGGAAAATCAGATGTAGGACTTATTCGTACAGCGGGACCAGTTACTATAATGCCAAAGTCAGCATTTAGACCACAAAAAAGACAATATCCTTTAAGAAAAGATGCAGAGGTAGGAATCAAACCTATTATAGCAGCTTTACTTAAGGAAGGGGTGCTGGTGGAATCTCCCGATTCACCATGTAACGCACCCTTATTTCCTGTTAAGAAAGCAAATGGAGAGTGGCGTATGGTCCAAGATTTACAAGCTGTAAATGACGCAGTAATACCAAGGACACGTATGGTGCCAGACCCACACACCCTGTTGAAGGATTTAAAACCTCAACAGAAATATTTTTCTGTGGTAGATATCAGCAATGCGTTCTTCTCAATACCGATACACCCTGACAGCCAGTATTGGTTTGCATTCACATTTCAGGGGAAAAGGTATACATATACGCTACTACCACAGGGGTATTGTGAAAGTCCAACAATATTCTCACAAGAAATGGCAAGCAACTTGGCGGGATTTACCCCACCAAGAGGTAGCCAGATTTTACTTTATGTTGAGGATATCCTGCTGGCGGCCCCCACCCAGCAAGATTGTAAAGAAGATACCATAGCGCTATTACAATTTTTAGCCACTGAAGGACAAAGTAAACAAAAATAAATTGCAGCTTTGGAAAAAACAAGTTAAATACCTAGGATATGTAATATCCAAGGAAGGTAGGACATTAGATGAGGACAGAAAAGTAGCGATTTTGCAAGCACCAAAACCCACTACCAAGAAGGAAATGATGTCCTTCCTGGGTACGACTAATTTTTGTCGGAGTTGGATTCCAAACTATGCCTTGGAATCTGCACTGCTGACTAACCTGACTTATAAAAAGCCTATGGCAGCACAGGATTTGTTACAATGGACACCAGAAGCAGAATCTGCTTTCTACAAACTGAAACAGTTAATAGCGTCCTCATTAGTTTTGGGATTATCAAACGTTTTTTCCAAACTGTAGATTGTAAGCAAGGTTATATGACATCAGTGTTAACACAGCAGCATGGGGACAAGCAATGCCCTATTACTTATTATTCATCACAACTGGACCCAGTGGCACGGTCTTTACCCCACTGTGTACAAGCAGTTGCAGCTGCAATGGCAGTACAGGCTTCGGCCTCAGTAGTTTTGTTCCACCCTCTCACATTGAGAGTGCCTCATGCAGTCGCGATTATTTTACTGCAAGAGAAGGTAGCATATCTTTCCTGTATGACTATATTGTTGAGCCAACCTCATATGACAATTGAACGATGTATGACTTTGAACCCTTCTACCTTGCTCTCAACCCCTGCAGATGGCACACCACACAGCTGCCTGCAAGTGATTGAGCAAAAGACACCGCCTAGAAAAGACCTTATGGATGTTCCCTTGGATGATGCCGAGGTGACATACTACGTGGATGGCTCATGCAAAAGGGGTCCTGCAGGACAGAACCTAGTAGAATATGCAGTAGTTTCTGATATTGAGATTATAGAAGCGAAATCTTTACCACACAGTTTATCTGCACAGGCAGCAGAATTGATTGCCTTGACATGGGCATGTACCTTAGCAAAGGGTAAATGTGTGAACATTTATACCGACAGCCAGTATGCTTTTTCTACTGTACATGTTTTTGTGCAACAGTGGAAAAATTGAGGAATGATAACATCTACTGGCAAACCAATCAATCATGCACAGTTTATTTTAGATCTTTTAGAATCTATTCAGTTACCTCAGAAAGTAGCTATTTGTAAATGCACAGCTCATACCAAGCAACAGGACAGGATTTCAAAAGGTAATGCGAGAGCTGATGCAGCTGCAAAGCAGGCAGCTTCAGAAGTATTTCTTTTGCATGAGGAATTACAACCCTCAGAGATTTTAGACTTAGAAATGTTAAAGACAATGCAGACACTTGCTACGCAAGTTAAAAACAAAGCTAGGTAACACGAGGAGCAATTCTCGAAAAGGGGCTGTACATCTCTAAAGAAGGGAAACCGATATTGCAGTCTAATTTGTTTAGATATGCAGCTTTGTTGAGCCATGGGCGGTGCCATGTCTCAACAGGGGGGATGGTACAGCTGGTGAACCAAGTGTTCATGACATATGGATTCTTAAATTACACTAAAAAATTCTGTTCGATGTGCCATGTTTGTAATAAACATCATGCACAAGGGGCGTTAAAGCCCAAGCAAGGGAGTTTCCCTACGCCACCGTATTCATTTCATACTATCTGTATGGATTTCATAGAGTTGAATAAATGTGAAAATAAGAAGTATTGTCTTGTCATTGTAGATATGTTTTCCAGATGGGTGGAAGCCTTTCCGACTAAAAATCCGGACGCAGCAACTGTGGCCAAAGTTCTTGTTAAAGAAATCATCCCTAGATTCAGCATTCCGGAAAGGATCTACAGTGACAACGGCACACACTTCGTAAACCAGACCATACAACAGTTAAGTAGACATTTTGGCAGTTCTTTAAAAAAATCATTGTGCGTATCACCCACAATCTGCAGGGCTAGTAGAGAGGCATAATGGGATTTTAAAGAATAAGCTAAGGAAGTTAATAGTAGAAACGCAGAGAAATTGGGTGTACGCCCCTGTCACTGTTGAGCATGAGAACTGTTCTGAATGCAAAAGGATGGACTCCTTTTGAAAAATTATTTGGAAGGGCTTATTATATACCTCAGTGGAAATCTCTCGTGCCCACAGACCAGGAAGCTGGCAGTACACTAGCTGAGTATATGCTAAATCTGTTAAATTCTAAACATTTGTTGCAGTCAAATTCTGTTTCAGATAAAGAACTAACCAGACCGTCAGAAGTGGTAGTGTCCCCTGGAACTTGGATCTGGGTGAAGACACTAAAGAGAAAGAATTGGGCATCACCAAAGTGGGAAGGTCCATATCAAGTGCTTCTGTCGACACCCACTGCAGTCAAGATAGCGGAACACGCCTCCTGGATCCACCTGACGCACTGTAAATTAGTAAAAAACTTTGAACTGGACAAAAATCTTGTCACATGCCAAGAGTAAAAATGATAAGAGTCCAGAAGAAACAGGAATTCAGAACAACCCTTTCCTCAGAAGTATTGCATAATCATCCTGTTAACTGTACTAGTGACAATCTTTTTGTTATGGCCTTTCCGTTTCCCAGCCACATGGACTGAACTGAATAAACGTGAAGCGTTACTTATAGACTGGCATCCAAACTTTAACACTTACCAGGCAATTAAATATGTGTATGCTGAGACTTTCAATGTTTCGAATTGATGGATTTGCACAGCTTTGTCAACAGAATACGGGGGGGGGGGTTATTAATGACTACAGTCCTCCTAGGGGTCAATGAGACCTGGGAGGACTTGATTTATGATACCTCAACCATTACATTACAAGATAAAATAGCATTGCACTCGTCTGTTCCACAAAAGGGAACTGTGTGTTTTTATAAAAATGATACTTGTTCAGGTGAGTTGGAGCAATTGCAAGGTGACTGTTCCTTATAAATGTTACACTAAAGGTAACAATGTAGATCTTTATTGTAATACAAACTAGGATTCATTTCTTGGATTGATGCATAAAACACTTGAAGTAAAACATAATTCTGTTCTTTATAAACAACTGTCTATAATTGATAGAAAAATGTTTCATGCAGAGCGAGTGCATATTCATAGCAAAGTTACTACTAAAGTAGAGGACTATTATTTTGTGTGTGGCAGAAAGGCATACAAATGGTTACCTGAGAATTGGTCCGGCAGTTGTTTTTTGGGTTACCTGGTTCAGGCCATACGACACACTGCAGTTTTGCCTCGAGGAAAAATTCGAAATGTCCAAGAGGTCGTCAAGAAACCTGTAAATCCAGTGGGACAAATCGATGCGCGTTGGAAAGACCATCATTCCATAGGCAAAGGACTGACACATACGGACTTGAGTGATAGCGTTATATGGTGGGCAGGCATATTACCGGCATATGGAGCAGTGAAATTGATCTGGGAGCTGAGAAAACTGTCAAAACTTCTCAAAGTAATGAGTAAGGCAACTTTTTCCGCTCTCGAATTGGTGACTGATGAACTGTATGCTATGAGAACTGTAGTGCTTCAGAACTGCATGGCTCTCAACTTCACCCTAGCGGCGAGAGGTGGTACTTGCGCTTTAATCCAAGAAGAATGCTGTTCGTATATTCCTGACCATAAACACGAGATAGACAATCATCTTGAGGTAATTCAGCAAGTGTCGGCCATGACCAAACCAGACCCAAACCCACTGACGGACTTTTTACATAAATGGTTTGGGGGTGGGGTACCATCCTAATGAACATCCTGATTGCTATTTGTGTAGGAATGCTCCTACTGGGAAGTATGTGTTTATTGTGGCATCCCCTGCATGAAAAGATGGATTACAGATTTTATAGACATGTCAGTTTCTGAAACCTTATATCAAAGTACTAAGTTTGAAGAACTGTTATAATATTGAAAATGCTTTCATAAGTTTAAACTGAATGACTCTCAACTGCAAATCCTGAGTGGAAGAGGTTAGGAGAAGAAAACAAACTTGTTTATGCTTATTTTGAAAGTAGAATAAAAGTATTTAAAGGGGGGAAATGTCAGAAAAATATGTATTAATGTGTGCATTAGTAATATGCTTAGTGCATTTAGAGCTTGAAAAGGGTTAACACATTTATTCTATTTCATATTCCATAAATCTGTACAAACTGCAGATGCTTTTCTGACCTTGTATTATTAGCTAAAATCTTGCTTGAGCCTTGGAAATTTACTGAGAAGCAGATGATTCCTGCTTATGTTAGGAAAATAATGAATAGAACAATACTACTTGTATGAAGCTTAGACAAGAATTTCCATTTGTGCTGTGAGAAAATACACAGCTGTAGAAGCTATAGATAATTAGGACAAAGCCTGTTTGAAAATATGAACTGCAATCAGCATTTGGTTGTATCTGAATTAGAAGAGTACCTTGAAATGCAACACTGTACAATGGAAGCTTGTAAACGAATTAGTGCCCACCAAGGCCAGGTTGTTTTTCTCAAATGTGTCTCACAAATCTAGTCATGTCAGCAGAAAATCTGAGTAACATCTGGTGTAGAACAATACTGAAAGTTGTGTTTGATTACATCAGCCATAGAAGGCCATGTCTTGTAAAATAGTATAAGAATAAGTATACCTCCTGTTAGTAGTTAGACAAATCCTTTTTATTTGCATGTTTTTGTCTCCTTGTGGCAAGTAAATAAATATGCCTTAACTGAACCTTACATGTATTGGTCTTTGAAGTTTTTTCCTTTGACAACCAGGTTTTTCCCAAAGGGGAGGACGACATTTTTTGGCATTAAGTTTAAGGCCATGGTTCTGACACAAGTTGCTAGTCTCAGTGAGGGCTTTCTGTAGGATGTCAACATCACTTGGGGAGTTAATAGCTCCCAACTTGCAATCATCTGCGAACTTTGTCAGCCAGAGTCCCTTCATGTTGGCTTGGACTTCAGAAAAGTAAATACCAAACAGGAGAGGACCCAGGACTGAACCCTGTGGGACTCCACTCATGACAGGTCAGCAGTCTGACTTGGAGTCAGCTACTTTCACACTGTGGGTTCTATCTGTGAGCCAGTTTGTAACCCACCTAGTGATATAGGGGTTGATACCTAGCTTTGAGAGTTTTTCTAAGATTCCTGAGCGGGAATTGGTATCAAAGGCATTGGCCAGATCAAGGTAGGCTGTATGAATCACCTTGCCTTCATCCACAGCTCTGGTGACGGACTCAAAGAAGTCTACCAAGTTGAACAGGCAATATAGTACAGTTGCGTACCTACCATAAATGTAGATGTTCGAGTGTATTCATTGTTGCAGTCATTACAATTGGGTTATCCTGCTGGCAGGCTACCCGCAGTCGGCCCGAGTTCCAAAGTCTAGGTCCGGCGGTTGCTATCACCTCCTCCCTGACATCAGTGCGCCAGGGGTATAAAAGATGCAGCAGACGCCAATTTCTTCAGTTTTTCTTGCCCCAGATGTCAGGTGCCCTAAAATGGTAGGCTAAATTATGCCAATAAGCATGCATACACAAAAAACAACTTTTCCTTCATCTACAAGCAAATACACCACCTAGGTTGTATAGAATAGAGAAGTACAGATAAGTCCCAGCAAGGAAAAGGGGGATGGTGGGAGGGTAACCCAGACTGCAACAGTGAATACTCTCGAACATCTACATTTATGGTAGGTACACAACTGTACTATGTTCTTCGTGTTTCACTGTTGCAGTCATTACAATTGGGTTGAATCCCAAAGGTAAGGTTGGGAGGCTGGAGCTAAATAGGATTAGGAGAGGCTATCAGGCCCTGCAGAAAGTACAGTTTTGTACCTACCATAAATGTAGATGTCCGATAGGTATGCATCTGCAGTCATCACATATGGGTTGTCCTGCCTCAGGCAGCCCTTCGGTCGGCCGGATTCCAAAGTCTGGGTCTGGCGTCGGCTGATGTCGCCCCTTCCTCAACGTCAGAGCGCCTGGGGTATAAAAGCGTCAGCCGACGCCATCTTCCTCAGCTTTTCTTGCCCCAGATGCCAGGTGCCCTCTAAGGAAGGCTAAATTTGGAGAAATGCAATAAATTCCAAACATGCACAGAAATATATACATATATAAAAACAAATACACCATAATAGATAACCCCAGCTAGCTATGAGAGGGGAATGTACCCAAGAAATACCGCAGAGGGGAAGGAGGGAGGGTAAACCTGAATGCAGATGCATACCTATCGGACATCTACATTTATGGTAGGTAAAAAACTGTACTATGTCCTTCAAGGATGCATCTGCAGTCATCACATATGGGTAGAATACCATAGCCAATCTGGGGGTGGAGGATCTATGTAAAGGATGGTGTAGCTAAAATGCCCTGCAGGACTGCCGTAGCAAAGCCTGCTCTGAATCTGGAATATAAAGGTAAGTTGTAATGCTTGGAAAATGTATGCATGGAGCTCCATGTAGCAGCTTCTAAAATGTCCTTGGTAGCCACCCCTCTTAAGAAGGCTGTGGAGGTGGCTGTGGCTCTGGTCGAATGAGGTCTAATGTTAGCTGGCACAGTTTTTCCATGAAAGGAGCAACAGAAACGAATGCAATTCCCTATCAATTTTGAAATTGTCTGTTTTGAAATTGCTTTTCCTTGTGCACCAGCAGCATATGCTACAAACAACTGGTCAGTTTTTCGGTAATTTTTTGCTCTGTCCAAGTAGTAGCTCAACTGCCTGTGTATGTCCAGGGTGTGCAGAAGCTTTTCCCCTTTGTTTTGTGGATTTGGAAAGAAGGTAGGCAGGTGAATAGCTTGGTTTAATGAAACCCTAGATACCACCTTTGGCATAAATGAAGGATTGGTTCTCAATGAGACTGTCTTGATGGAAAATAAGAAATAGCTGTACTGCCATGAGGGCCTGTAACTCAGATACTCTTCTTGCTGAGGTTATGGCCAGAAGGAAGGCAGTCTTCCAAGAGAGGAACTGTAGTTCTGCAGATGCTGCTGGTTCAAAGGGAGGCAATGTTAATTTTTCCAACACGAAGTTAAGGTCCCAAGTAGGCACTGGAGGTTTCCTTGGAGGATTGATGTTTTTAATTCCTCTTAGAAACTGTCTTAGCAGAGGATGAGAGAAGACAGGTGGATCAGTATTGTACTCTGCTGAAATTGCTGAAGCATGAATTTTAATAGAAGAGTAAGACAGGCCATTGTGGAGCATTTCTGCCAAACATTCCAGGATATGTGCCATGTTCATAACTGTTGCATCTAGGCCCTTTGAGGTGCTCCAGGTGTGAAATCTTTTCCATTTTGCTGAGTATGCCTTTCTTGTGGAAGGCCTGCGAGCTTCCATGATGATATCCTTCACTCTCTTGGATAGCTTATCCTGGTGATGAGTCAAGGTATTTTCCAGGCAGCTAGTTGTAATGTTCTCAGGTTGGTATGCAGAGTTTTGTAGTTGTGTTGTGTCAAGAGAAGCGGCCATTGTGGCAGAAGCCATGGTTTTGTCTGTGACATGCTCTTTAGCAATGGGTACCAGTGCTGTCTTGGCCAGTCCGGAGCTATCAGAATCACTCTTGGCTGCTCTGCCCTGATCTTCAGTAAGACCTTGGTCATTAATGGAAGAGGTGGGAATGCATATACTGTTAGAGTTCTCCAGCTGAAAGAGAGGGCGTCCACTTTCCATGCTTGTGGGTGGTATGTCCTTGAGCAGAATTTCTCCAGCTGATGATTGTGTGGGGAGGCAAAGAGGTCTATGTCCGGTCTCCCCCATGATTGTGTTATCTGATGGAAGATGTCTGGGTGCAGCATCCATTTGTGTGCATCCATGATGTTCCTGCTTAAGCTGTCCGTCAGTATATTGTCCTTTCCTGGTACAAACTGGGATTGCAGCTGTATACTGAGAGTCAAGGAAAGTTCCCATAGATTCATTGCCAGTCTGCAAATAGGTTAGGAATGGGTGCCTCCTTGCTCGTTTATGTACCACATAACTGTAGTGTTGTCTGTCCTTATTAGTAGGTGGCCTTGATGTAGAAATAACTTGAAGGCCTCGATTGCATGCATCACTGCCAGCATTTCCTTTTGGTTTATGTGCATGCATAGCTCTTTGTGACCATAGTCCTTGAATGCATCTTCCTTCCATGTGCGCTCCCCATCCGTGGTCTGAAGCGTCCGTTGTAATGGTTTGGTTGGCTATTGGTTTGCTGAAGGGCAAACCCCTGTTTGACTGGCTTGCTTGAGCCCACCACAGAAATTCCCTTTGAAGGCATGGGATGAGTGGTATCAAAGTTTCCAAGCTGTGACTGTGCTGAGTCCATAAACTCCTTAGGTACCATTGGAGTTTTCCTCATATGTAGCCTTGCTTGAGGAATCAGAAGAATGCAAGAAGCCATGTAACCCAGGGCCTGCAGGATTTTTCTTGCAGTCAGCTGAGTGTCTTGACAGGTTTGTGAAGTAATCCGGTAGTTGGTTTTGTTTTTCTTCTGTGAGGAAAGCCATTTGGGTGGTTGTGTCTAGATCCGCACCCAGAAAAGTTATTCTTTGGGATGGTACAAGTCTTGACTTGTGAATGTTGACTGTATATCCCAAGGCCTGAAGAAGATAGATGGCATAATTCAAGTGTTTTACCAAAATTTGTTGGCTGTCCGCTTGTATCAGGCAGTCGTCCAGATACGGGTATATTTGCATCCCTTGAAGTCTGCAGTGTGCAATTACTGATGCCAGGCATTTCGTAAATACTCTGGGCGCAGTAGATAAGCCAAAGGGCAATGCTGAGAATTGATAATGCTCTGAACCGGCAAGAAATCTGAGGTGTCGTCTGCAGCTTTGTCTGATAGGGACATGCAGGTATGCCTCCTTGAGGTCCAGAGTTACCAGCCAAGACCCCTTGCCCGGCATGGGAAGGAGTTGCTGTAGAGTCAGCATTTTGAATTTTGGCACAAAGAGATAAGTATTTAGTGCGGACAAGTCGAGAATAGGCCTCCATTGCTTTTCTTTTCTTGGAACAAGGAAGAGTCTGGAATAAAATCCTTGGCCTTGTTCTGCGAGAGGAACCTTTTTTATTGCTTTCATTTTCATTAAGTTGGAGATTTGTTTCAAAGCCTCTGCCCTTTGATTTGGTGGCAGGTCTGGCATGCCTTTTCTTTTCGGTAATGTGTGGAAATGGAACCTGTATCCTTTGTCTATTATTTGTAGTGTCCATTTGTCCCTTGTAATAATGTGCCAATTTTCTGAAAATAAGGAAAGCTTTCCACCCAAAGGTGCTTTTAATTGAGCCCTGGTTGGCGGTGTCAAAGTAAAGTCATTGAGTCTGTCCTTGTGCAGCAGTTGTAGGCCCTGCACTACCTCTCTGGTTGGGAGGCTGCCATTGACGTCCTCTGTAGGAGCCTCTAGTTTGCCCTCTACCTCTGGCACGCCTGTTATTGCCTCTCTGAAATCTGTGTGTGTCTGGAAAGGACCAGTTCTTGGAAGGCCAATTTCTGCTGAATCTTGGTGGTTGGACTTGCATAAAATCTTTGACTGTTTGTACAGATGTTGCCTTTTCTTCAAATTTCTTTAAGACCTCCTGAGCAGTGGAGCCAAATAACTTTTGCTTTTCCAGTGGAGCATCCAGAAGCTTTGCTTTAACATGGTCTGGCAGATATTGTTCCTTCAGCCAAGCATGCCTACGTATGACTGCACCTGTCATAGCTGGCCTACATGAAGCTTCCAATGCATCATAACCACACTGCAAGAAATGGTTGCTAACCTGTTAAGAGTTATGTACCAGATCCTTAAGTGATTTGCAATCTAGGGGTTCAGGTGAGGACAGCTTTTTATGCAATTCATCTAACAAATATTCTTGGTACTGTATCATATGAAATTGAGTTTAAAGCCCTCATAGAAAGGGTAGCAGAAGTATACACTTTTTTACCCCATCGCTCTAAAGCTCTGGACTCCCTTTCAGAGGGGAGTGGATTTTTTGTAGTGACAGCTGCAACCCCTTTAGGGCCCTGGGAAATAGTTTCTGGATCAGCAGAGTGGGCCTCGTAAAGGAAAAGATGTGATTCCGGGACCCTGTAGTACCTATCGGGTTTGGCAGGAGCCGGAGGGAGAGTGTCAGGGGTTGTGCTAGATTCAGAGTACACATCATCAATGACATTCAAAACAGGGGGAATAGCCAAAGGTCTATGCTGAGGCAAATGCAAGAAGGTCCTTAATCTCTTCCTGGAATCAGAGAATTCCTGGCCCTGCCATTGAAAATGCTCCCTCATAGTGTGCAGTGTTTCCCCAAAAGACAGTTCTTCAGGAGGGGAGGCCGAAGGGATAGATTCCTCTGCATCTGAATCCTCGTAGGCCGAAAAAGCCTCCTCCTGGTAGTCCGAGAGAGCAGAGCCATCAGAGGCTCATCAGAGGAAAGGGGATCAGAGGGCTCAACCCTGGGCCTTTTTTCTGTAGGAGGATGAGAGCCCCTGTCAGGATGAGGCTGAGAGCCCCTAATTAATGAAATAAGGTCCTCTGCTAGACTAAGGATCTGAGAACATGTAGAGGGTCCCTGAGGGATAACCCTGGGAGGCATAGATTTTGAGAGTTTAGCAGCTTTAGCCCTAGAGAATGCCTTAATAGACATGGATGCAGGAGGCCTGGCTGCACCACGTGCTGGTGTAGTTTTGTCTAAGGGAATGGTGTTGGAGGGTTCCTGGACACTAGATTCCAATGGAGATTCAACAATCGATACAGTAGTGGCCTCCGGGGCTGAGGTTGTCGGTTGTACGGTTTCGGTGGACGGTAGTACCAAGGACTCTGTTTCAGCCGAGACCGAGACACTCACGGTAGGCCTGGCCGTGGTTTCAGCCGAAACCGCGGACCGCGTGTCGGTCCTTGTCCTTCCGTTTCTTTAATAAATGTGAAGTCGGAGTCTCCGACGGCATTTTGTAAGCAAAACTAGCCCCAAAACATTCCTCTGCAAACTCCGACCGACGTCTTAGAGTGCATCGGTTGAAGGAAGCACAGGCGGAACAGGCCGAGACGTCGTGGTCTGGGCCTAGGCAAGGTAGGCAGTAAGAGTGGAAATCCTTATGAGGTATTTGTTTCCCACAAGTTAAGCACTTATTAATTTTATCTGACATCGGCTGAGGCAAGAAAGAGTCCCCAATGGGGTACTTAGCTTTTGAAGTCTTCGGTTTAGCTGAATTACAGGAGCTGGCCGACCGGCACTTGCGAACTGCTTCTGCTTTGGGCGCCACGCGGCAAGAAAGACTGAGGAAGATGGCGTCGGCTGACACTTTTATACTCCAGGCGCTCTGACGTCGGGGAAGGGGCAACATCAGCCGACGCCGGACCCAGACTTTGGAATCTGGCCGACCGAAGGGCTGCCTGAGGCAGGACAACCCATATGTGATGACTGCAGATGCATCCTTGAAGGACATCTGCAGTGGCAAAGCCTGCCCTGGATTTAGAGTAGATAGGCAAGTGATAGTGCTTTGTAAAAGTATGCACTGAACTCCAAGTTGCAGTCTCTAAGATGTCTTTGGTTGGTACTCCTCTGAGGAAGGCTGCTGAAGTGGCTGCTGCTCTGGTTGAATGTGGCCTAATGCCCTTAGGCACTGGTTTGCCTTGCTCTGAATAGCAGAAACTAATGCAGTGGCCTATACACTTTGAAATAGTCCGTTTGGAGATGGGCTTTCCTTGTGATCCTGCAGCATATGCCACTAGAAGTTGTTCAGTCTTTCTGAAAGCTTTGGTTCCGTCCAAGTAGAAGCGCAGCTGCCTGTGAATGTCCAAAGAATGCAGGAGTAAGCGCAGCTGCCTGTGAATGTCCAAAGAATGCAGGAGTGTCTCACCCTTATTCTATGGGTTTGGGTAAAGGAAGGCAAATGAACTGTTTGGTTAAGGGCCACACTGGACACTACCTTAGGCATAAATGTAGGGTTTGTCCTTAGAGAAACCCTGTCAGGATGGAAAATGATAAAAGGTTCCACAGCCATGAGTGCCTGTAACTCAGACTCGTCTAGCGGAGGTTATTGCTAGGAGCAGAGCTGTTTTCCAGTATAAGAATTTTATATCAGCTGCAGAGGCTGGCTCAAACGGGGGCAGTGTGAGTTTTTCCAAGACATATTTGAGGTCCCATGTAGGTATTGGTGCTCTCCTTGGAGGTCTTATGTTTTTGGCCCCTCTGAGGTACTGCCTTAGTAATGGATGAGAAAAAATCGGTGGTTCTGTATTGTAATGAGCTGAAATGGCAGAGGCATGAATTTTAATTGATGAAAAGGAAAGGCCTTTATCCAGCATCTCAGTTAAGTATTGCAAAATCTGAGGAATATTTGGAACAGTCGTGTCAATACCTTGTGCCTGGTTCCAAGCACAAAATCTCTTCCATTTTTCTGCATACGATATTCTGGTGCTAGGCCTCCTGGTCTCCAAAATAACATCCATCACTGCTTTAGAGAGAGGTGCGTCTTGAATGGCTACATTATCCGCCATGCTGCCAGGTGTAAGGTCCCGAGTTGGCTGCGCAGTATCTGACTGTCTTGTTGGGTCAGTAAGTGAGGAATTTCAGGTAATGTCCAAGCTGGGCATTGAGACAAGCTCTTTAGGACTGGGTACCAGTGCTGGCGGGGCCAGTCTGGGGCAATCCGTATCATTTTTGGCTTTTCTTGTCGTACCTTGGGGAGGAGAGGCAAAGGCGGAAAGGCATATACGGTTAGTTTTTTCCAGCTAAAAGATAGAGTATCCACTTTCCATGCTCGCTTGTGATAAGTCCTTGTGCAGAATCTCTGTAGTTGGCAGTTGTGAGGAGAGGCAAATCGGTCTATGTCTGGGCATCCCCAGTTCCTTGTTATCACACTGAAGACTTATGGATCCAATTTCCACTCGTGGGGATCCACTAGATTTCTGCTTAGTTCATCTGCCAGAGTATTTATCCTTCCTGGCAGGAATTGTGCTTGCAGATGTACTTGGTAAGTCAGTGCTGTGTCCCACAAGTTCATGGCTAGTCTGCAGAGGGGGTAGGCATGCGTGCCCCCCCTGCTTATGTACCACATGACTGTAGTATTGTCCGTCTTTATCAGAAGTTGTCTTGGATGAAGTAGATTCTTGAAGGCTGTCGGGGCATTCTGAACAGCTAGCATCTCTTTCTGATTGCTATGTAGATGCATTTGACTTGCGGACCATGTACCCTGAATACATCTTCCTGCCATATGGGCCCCCCAAGCATAATCTGATGCATCTGTTGTCAATGTCTGCCTTGCTGTGGGTAAGGTGAATGGCTGTCCCATGTTGAGGTGACAGGCTTTTGCCCATCGAAACTCCTGTTGCAGGCAGGGAATGAAGGTGATAGTTGTTTCCATGCTGTGGCAATGTTGAGTCCAAACACTTTTTAGATACCATTGAAGTTTCCTCATATGCAGTCTTGCATATGGAATTAGAAGTATGCAGGATGCCATGAAGCCCAAAGCCTGTAGAATTTTTCTTGTAGATAACTGGGTCTTTGTTGCCAACATTCTGAAATAAGTAGTCAGTTGTCTGTGTTTGTGTGGCGTGAGATAAGCCATCTGGGCAGTTGTATTTAAGCTTGCACCCAGGAATATTATCTCTTGAGAGGGTACAAGTTTTGATTTCTTTTTGTTTACTGTGTACCCTAAACCTGTTAGTAATCTTTTTACAAATGCCAGATGCTGTAGTAGAATGTCCTTGTTCTCTGCTTTAATAAGGCAGTCGTCCAAGCAAGGATACATTTGTATTCCTCTTTATCTGCAAAACACAATTACTGGTGCCAGGCATTTTGTGAAGACACTGGGCGCAGTAGATAAGCCAAAGGGCAGTGCAGAGAATTGGTAGTGCATATTGAGCCAGCTGTAAATCTGAGGTATCTTCTGCATGATTGCCTGATTGGGACATGCAGGTATGCCTCTTTTTGGTCTAAAGTCACAAGCCAAGCCTTCTTGTCCAGCATGGGCAGAAGCTGTTGCAGAGTTAACATTTTGAATTTTGGAATATCCAGGAATGTGTTTAGAATAGACAGGTCCAGTATTGGTCTCCAGGATTTGTCCTCAAGTAAAATCCTTGTCCCTGCTCTTGCTGTGGTACTTGCTGAATGGCTCATGTCCATGAGGGATGAAACTTGTTTTTGTGCCTCTGCCCACTGAATGCGTGGCAGGTCTGGCATACCGTTTGGCCTTGGCAGGGTGTGAAAGTGGAACCTGTACCCTTGGGATACGATATTTAAGACCCGTTTGTCCTGGGTGATCATATGCCAATTTTGTGAAAAAAGTGCTAGCCCCCCCCCCCCCAAAAGGAGCTGCCAGAAGATAAGTGCTTGGTGCTGGCAGGGGAAGTCACTGAGACTGTTTTCTGTGTGGCTGTGATTTTTCCTCTCCGCTTTTGGAGGTAGAAGTACCCTATTGTTTAGACCTGTATGAGCCTTGGGCTTGTGATCTGCCTCTGGGGCGTCTATATCTGCTTCTTTGTGGCCTGTATAACACTGGAAAGGACTAATTCTTTGCAGGCCAGTTCCTGCTAAATCTGGGAGGTTGTACCTGAAAAAATCCTTCACTGTTTGCATAGATTTAGCTTTGTCCTCCAGTTTCTTTAACACTTCTTCTGCTTTAACACCAAACAAGGTATCATGTTGTAATGGAGCATCTAAGAGTTTTGCTTTAACATGATCGGGCAGATTCTGTTCTTTTAACCAAGCATGCCTCCTAATGACAGAACATACAACTGCAGCCCTGCAGGTGGCCCTCTAGAGAATCAAACCCCCATTGGAAAGTAAGCTTTCCGACTTGTTCAGCTGCATGCAATAAATCCTGCATTTCTTTGTTTTCTGCACATTCTGAATTTGTCAACATTTTCTGTTTAAGCTGTGACATTAGATATTGCTGAAATTTAATCATATGAAACTGACAATTTAAAGCTCTTACAGCCAAGGTAGCAGAAGTATAAATCTTTTCCCCCCATCTGTCCAGGGCCCTTGAATCCCTATCAGAGGGGATAGAGTTTTTTTGCAGTGGAAGCCTTGACCCCCTTGGGACCCTGAGAAATAGTTTCTGGGTCAGCAGCAGAGTTTTTGTAAAGAAATTTATGTGAATCAGGAACTCTGTAGCATCTGTCTGGCTTAACAGGAGCTGGTGGTAGAGAGCCAGGAGACAGACCGGACTCTGAAAATACATCTACAATGTCTAAAACAGGAGGAATAGCAAGGGGCCTGTGCTGAGGTAATAAAAGTAAGTCTCTGAGCCTTTTCTTGGATTCAGAGTAATCTTGGCTCTCCCAGTGGAAATGCTCCCTCATAGTTTGCAGGGTCTCCCCAAAAGAATAATCCTCAGGAGGAGAGGCTGAAGGGATAGATTCTTCAGCATCAGAATCCTCATAGGGAGGAAAAGAATATTCCTGTTCAGAAGAATCTCTTATCAGGAGGGGGATGGGAGCCCCTGATCAAAGTAATTAGGTCTTCGGCCATTTTAAGCATCTGTTTTTTTAGGCATGGAGGCCTGTCCAGGAGAATGCTGTACTTGTTTGTCTTTAGGACTGCTTTAGTCATTGCGTTTGAAGCTGAAGATGGTTTTACATATAACTGTGTAGGCCTGAAAACACCCTCAGAAGCAGATGCGTGCTCAGCGGCTCCGGACCCATCTGAGGGAATCGTTTCCAAGGGTTGAGTTTCCAGCGGCTTAGATGGCTCCACGTGGGAGTCAGAAGTGTCCTGTGGCTCTGAGATAGCGGGCATCAGGGAATGCGAAAGCACCTCACTGAGAACCAGTGACAGGCCTAACAGAAGCCTCGTCGTCGGTTTTGGACCTCGGATGCTTTTCTTTTTCTTTGTGCTTTTTATAAACTCCGGTCGTCAGCTGTTCCGTTGGCATTATATAATTGAATCTTCTGCCAAAGTAATGAAATGCAAAATCGTAACGATGCTTAATAGTGCATTGGTTAAATCTAGCACAAAACCGACAACTAGCAACATCGTGGTCAGGGCCTAGGCAAGGAATACAGTAAGAATGAAAATCCTTATGAGGTATTTGTTCCCACAAGAAATACAATTAACTTTTTCTGACATCTGTCTGGAGCAAGAAAAAAAAAGTTTCCCCAACGGGGTACTAAGCTTTAATGAAGACTTCGGATCTGAAATTCGAATTTGAAAATCTCAGGAGTCAGCCGACTGTCACTTGCGAACTGCTTTTGCTTCGGGCACCGTGCGGCACGAAAGACTGAAGAAAATGGTGTTGGCTGCATCTTTTATACCCCTGGCACACTGACATCAGGGACGAGGCGACAGCAACCAACGCTGGACCAAGACTTTGGAACTCGGGCCGACTGCGGGTAGCCTGCCAGCAGGATAACCCAATTGTAATGACTGCAACAGTGAAACACGAACATCTTTTTTATCTATTTATTTATTTATTTCCAGCTTGATTACCGGGGAAGTCCACTGGGCCAGAACGTACCCATTTTCAGTGGAGGCCCGGGGAGAAAAGCTCCAAAAGCAAAGCAAATACAATCTAAGTTACATAGTGTAAAAGATAGTAATAAAATATATACATTTGGAATAACATTACATTGAATACAGTTAGTAAAAAAAGCTAATACACGCAGTATACTTCAAAAAACATCATTCAGGAAGGTAGATACAATAGATTTAGTAGTTTTCTTCAAGTAGCAGGTTTGACTGTATGAAAAGAAGGTGTAAGGTTACATGCTATTTACAATATTTACATATGAGGAGTAGAGAGAGAGAAAGTACATAAACTGAGAGTAGAATATAGTTTGATCAAGCAGTGATCGAGAGAGAAAAAGAGAAGAAAAGAAGATAGTATTAGGGTAGAGTAAAGAGAAAGGCTGTAGAGGGTTCAAGGGGAATTTATGTAGATTTATGTAGGATGTAAGCAGGTGCACTTATGTTTAGAGGATAAGTAAGAGAAAAGTTGGATTTTGAAGGCTTCAGTGTTAGATGTTGTTCTAAGAGAAGGAGGGAGAGAGTTCCATTTCCTGCCAAGAGAGTAGGAGAGAAGGAGCTGGCCAGCAGGGCGATTGGGTTTGTGGATGGTGATTAAATTTTGGTGTTCAGATCTAAGAGATCTGTTTGGGGTGTATGGCGGAAGGATGTTTGCTAGGGCTGGGCATTTTTCAGGGTAGAATATTAATTTGTGAGCAGTGGTTAGTTGGAGGTAGTCTAGGTAGTTAGGAGTTCTAGCCAGTTCAGAGTTTGTAGGGAAAGACAATGGTGAGAAGAGGTTTTAGATTTGGTAGCAAATTTAGAGATTTTATTATAGCAGATTTCGAGTTTAGTGGAGATGGAAGAAGACAGGTTAGTAAGGAGAGGGGCTCCATATAGTAGAGATGGTAGAAGATAGGTAGTTGCTAAGGAATGTCTAGAGGAGTTGGAGAGAAAGCAGTTGTTCTTATAGAGCATACCTAGCTTTTGGTGGGTTTTCTTTATGTTTTGTTGTATGTGGCTATCAAATTTGAGGTGCTCGTCTATAGTGATGCCAAGGAGTTTTGCAGATGGGACCACCTCTATGGTTGACTTTGTTTGGCTTATGATTTTGAATGCTGTTTTATCAAATGTGCGAGCCCTGGAGGGAGCGAAGAGAAGAATTTTGGATTTATTAGAGTTGAGAGAGATGATTTTGGTGCATCCAGTTCTCAGTAGTGGAAAAAGCTATTTGGGTTTTGTCAGTAGTTCAAGAATGTTGGAGGCGCAGACTAAGGTAGAATCATCTGCGTATTGGATGACTGTTGTGTCTGGGATGGCAGAGTGAAGGTTATTTATGAAGATGTTGAAAAGCATGGGTCCAAGGATGGACCCTGGGGAACCAGTGGGTGTAGGTAAGAAGGAGGAGGTAGAGTTGTTCCATTTGACAGCTTGGGATCTATCTGATAAGTAGCTAGAGAACCAGGATAGAGTATCAGGGGAGAGATGAAGGTTTGATAGATGAAAGAGAAGGTGTTTGTGAGAGATGGTGTCGAAGGCTTTAGACAGATCTAGCAGTACAGTGGAAACTAGTAACCCAGAATCCCTGGCTTGGTTGACTGTTTCTAAGAAGGATAGTAAGGCAGTAATAGTGCTGTGTCCAGGGCGGAAACCATGTTGGGTGGGTGTTAGGAGGTGGTTATGGATTAAGAAAGGCATGAGTTGGTGGTGGACACATTTCTCTAGGATTTTTGATAAAGGTGAGAGTAGGGCAATTGGGCGAAAGTTGGAGATATTTGTGTTTTTGCCTCCTTTATGAAGTGGGAGAATGTAGGCTGATCTCCAAAGCATAGGAACATATGACTCTTTTATAGATCTGTTAATTAAGATGCTGATAGGCAGAGCAATACCTTCAGCACATTTAAGGAAAGAGGAGGGGATGTTATCAGGGGCATTAGTGCATGGCTTTAGTTTAGATAAGAGTCTTTTTATGAATATAGTTGAAACAGGTTTCAGCTGGAAACTGGGAGGACAGTTAGAGGGGTTGTTGGGAGTAGAGGAAAGAGAGTTGGATGTATTATTGTTGGGGAAGGATTTGGTAAGATTAGCTATAGATTCCGTGAAGAATTTATTGAAGAGAGAGCTTAGATCTGAGCCAGTTTTACTTGGGTCTGGGCAAGGGATATTTTTAGATCCTGGGTGGAGAAGGGAATTTACTGAGTTCCAGAACTGTTTGGGGTTCTTATTTTGGTTGGACTGTAGTTTGTAGTAGTAGTTCTTTTTGTCCAGGGTGATTAGTTTTTTTGCTAGGTTGCGGAGTTGGGTGTATTGGAGCAGGGAAGAAGGGATTTTATTTTTCTGGTATAGCTTCCAAGATTTGTCCCTTTGATGCATGACTTGTTTTGTTTCTTTGGATAGCCAGGGGGCAGAGTTAGCTTTGACTCGTTTGTTTCTTGGAGGAGCTAGGAGTTCAGAGTATTTAGGAAGATAGAGTTAAACTGTTCTACAGCTTTGTCTAGGGAAGTGTATTTAGGGTCTGCCAGTTGGTATGTTTAAGAATGTTTGAGAAGATAGTTGGGTTGAAGTTGCTGAGATTACAGTGTGGATGTAGTGGTGTAGATATTGGGTAGAGTTAGCGGAGCGGTGTATGAAAGTAGGAGATGGTCACTGAAGGTATCAGGGATAGTGCCTGAAAGAGTTATTTTGTTTGGATGAGAGACTAGGATCCAGTCAATGGTAGATCCTGGGGATTTGTTTTGTTAGGCCAGGTGGTTGAGTGTATTACTTGGGTGAAGTTAAAGAGGTTGATGAATTGGGAGGGGGAAGGAGAGTTGATTTTATTCCAATCAATGTTAATGTCGCCTAGAATGTAGGTTTCAAATTTGATTTCAGTTGAGGCCCAGTAAAGAATATTTTCAAGGGTTGTTGTGTTGTCACCTGGGGATATATAAAGGAGATAATGCAGATGTTCTTATGTTTATTTAGTCGAAGGAGACTGGCTGTAAGTTCAGCGTTTTTGAACTCAGGAGTTGGAATTTGTAGAGGGATCAGGGAGAGAAGGTTAGAGAAAATTATTGCAGAGCCTCCACTTTTTTTATTTGGTCGGTCAGTTCTGTGGATTTGGAAGCCAGGAGGTAAGATTTCAGAGTCGGTGATGTGGGGTTTTAGCCAAGTTTCAGAAATGGCTAGGATGTCTGGTTGGTTGTGGCAAATCCAAGCATGAAGATGGTGAATTTTGTTATTTAGGCTCTGAGCACTGATAGAGAAGAGCTTAAGGGGGTTAGGAGAGGAAGTGGTAGAAGAATTGGGAGGGGGACTATGTTTTATTCCAGAGAGAGAAAAAGGGGTTGGGGAGACGTTGTTAGTGGTGAGGCAGGGGCCAGGGTTCGGATGAATATCGCCACATAAGACAAGGTCATTATTGGTAGTAACTTTTTGTCTTTTGTGTTTTAGAAGTAGGAGGCTGTTATGGGGAGGGAGGATTTTCAGAGTGAGAGTTTTGGTGTGGTGAGGCTTTTGGGATGGAAAAGGTACAGTGTTTTGGGAGGAATAAGAGTGGAAGATATGTTGTTGTAGTGGGTAGATAGAGAAGGTTGTGAATGAGTACAAGGGTTGGTTTGTGTAGGAGGAGGGAAAAGGGTATTTTGTGAGAGTAGGACGTAGCAAAATATAGGGAATGAGAAGTACAAGTAGTAATGATGGGACATAGATATTATGAAGGATTTTGGGAGGCATGTTTGGCAAGCAGAGGTGGAAGAGATTGATGTAGTGGAGTTGAGTAGGCAGCACAAACAAAAATAAAAGGATGGGGTCTTAGGAAGAGGATAGGGTTGAAAGTATTTGCAGGGGAGAGAGGAAAAATCTGTGATGAGAAGGAAACTATAATGGAGAGGGAAGAGAAAGAGTGGGAGGGTCAAGTAGAAGAACTATGATAGGTTAAGTGGTGGAGTGAGGTAAAGTGGGGTGGGAGGAGCAAGAGTAGGAGGGAGTAACGAGTAGGACTCTGATTGGTTAATTAGTATACATGGGAGGGATCGAGAGGTATATATGTAGAGGTGCTGGGGTGGGTGAGATTTGGGGGTAGGGTAGGGGCGGAGTGAGCCAGAGCGAACGGAGCGGGAAGAGCGAAAGGAAGGAGAAAAAAGAGAGGAAAAAAAAACAATCAGTAGAGTAGGAGAGCTAGAAGGTAAGATTGCAAAGATATATTTTATATCAAAGACTGACAGTGAAATGGAGTTGTGAGGAGATATGTGCTGAAAGAATAGTATGGGAGGGTCTGAGGCTAGGAGCTTGGAGGAGAATGGAGAAATAAGGGAGCTGAGGAAGAGGATATGTAGTCCTGGGAGAATATGGGGAGAGAGAACAGTGGGCAAGATATCAAAGAAAACACTGAAAGAAAGTGTACTAAGAAACCAAGAGTGGAAATGTAGTAGAGACAGCAAGAAAGGTAGAGGGAGTGGCACCTATTGTGCAGCTAAGAAGAGTGAACAGGGACACCTACGGGAATATCCAGTAAGGGGCTGGAGGGGTTATCAGGCTCAACAAGGGGTAAAAGTAAAGTGTGGGAGGAGAGTAGGGATAATTTAAATTGATAAGGAAGGGGAAAGAGTTGGCTGCTGGCAGGCCTGGCAAGGGAGCGCACTGCAACCTACTAAAGTATGTACTACTTTTATGAATTACAATATATATTTAAGCAATATGGGTACTTTCTCTAAAAAATGTCCTGGAAAGATAAGCAATAAGCATACTTTCTCTGTAAATGTCCTGAAGGGAGCAGATAGGATTCTAGGTTGATTTAAATGTCCTTGGTTTGTGGGTTCTCAACATGAGCCACCGTTAGGGTGCATTCAGGAGGAGAAGGAGGGTAGGCAGGAACACAAGCTGGAACATGCAAGGGAGAAAAGAAAAAAATTGTAATGAGGCAGGCAGTACAGGAGTTTAGTGCTGATAAACAGACAGTCATAACATACACAGTTAATGCTGGAAAGAACAATGCAGTTCAGTTAAGTTAGGTTAACCTTATCAAGTATAATAAAACATAACTAAGCTAGGAATAGGTAGCAAAAATGCAAATAAAACAAACAAAAAAAGTGCAATGGAACTTTGAATAGCAGTCAATCAATTAGCAGACAAAAGCTGATCTACCCTTCACAAAACCAAACTGTGTAGGATCCAGTTTGGAGATTCCCTATATCCTTGTTTATTAGATCCATGATGATGCATTCCATAGCTTTGCATATCAGACTCATCAGGCTAATAAATGGGCGATAGTTCCCAGGGCCTGCAGTCGCTCCTCCTTTGTGGAGAGGGATGACTGTAGCAGTGCACCATTCGGTAGGACAAAGCCCGAAGTGAGGCTGTGATTGAACAGTTTACACAGGTGTGGTGCCAGTTCACGCTACAGTTCATGTAGAACGAAGCCAGGGATATTGTCAGGTCCCATAAAAGCTGTATTCGTGGTCTTGGGCAGTGCTGTTTTAACCTGGGCAGCAATAATACTGGGTGCTAGGCAATCTACTAGTATTGTGGTTGGTCCTTTGGTGGGGGAGAGAGGGGAGTAAAGTTGGCACTATGTCAGCCAGCCAGTATATTGGCAAAATCTGTTGACTCTGTATAGGAGGTACCATTGTACAGTAGCTCAGAGCAAATCTGGGTATTACCGTGGAGATTCTTTACATAATTATAGAAGGCCTTGTGGTTGCCTTTACTATCTGCTGCAATTCTGTTTTCATAGCTAGCTTTAGAGGATTTGATGAGGGATCTCAACTTTTTGTTGAGGTTGATGAGGGAGTTTTTTCAGTCTTGGGACTTCACCTTATTCCACATCAGTTTCCTCTTCCTGTTGTACAGTTTATGGCAGGGGACCACCAGATTGGCTTCCTTTTTTTTTGGAGGAGAGGGTCTTGGTTCTATTGGGTATGGCAAGAGCCACACACATTTGTGTACGTGTTTATACAGTGCATTGGTGTAGGATTCAGCAGTCATGCAACTATTCTCCATTTGCAAGGGTGCTATGAAGTTAGCCACCTCTGTTTTTAGGAGCCCAAAGTTAGCTTTGGAGGAATTTTTCATGGTCATTACCTTTGCGGGGGGGGGGGGATTTCTAAGGTGATTAGTGGAGTTGAACACACTTTCTTTGGATCCGACGAAGACACCCCAAAGATCTCAGATCGGAGGGCTCCAAAACTGCGGGTTGGATTAAAGGAGGAGATACCAAGGGGGAAGTGGACAGACAATAGAAGCAGATCAGGTGGGAGTTGGAGCTGGATCTGTGCTCCGAGAAACATCCTCATCACCCTACCCACATCTGCTTCGGATAAGCTTCTGGAAGATCTAAGAGATGTAGTGGATGGAGGGGTCTGGAGTGTCTACAGGAATATCCCTCCAGGAAAGGAGAAGGGAGCCATGAAGAAACCAGATCCGATAGGAATAGAGGGATACAGATCCAAGGAGATTTAGGTTTTGAAAAAGTCACATCTGAAATAAACAGATCCGAATTCTTATGCATTTTAGAAGGAAACTGATGAAAGAACCAACGAGGAAGAAAGCTCAGGAGACTTCTTATGAGACTTATTTTCCCTGGAAGCTGAATCGGACTTAACCTTGTCAGATTTTCTGGTATGGGCTTGACTCACCAGGAATTGTAGTAGTAGAGAAAGAAAGCCTCTCAAAACTAATTTAGTCCTTCAAATCAGTTAACACTCTGGAGTTAAATCCACAGCAGACTGAAGAATCTGAATCCAAGTGAGTGGGGTCTAAAACAACACACGCATTCCCTGTGGGCATCTGCGTTTGGAAGCTTATGCTCACAGGTAGCGCACTTTTTAAACCCCACTAGCTTGTCAGCCATACCTGTATAATAAACAACTATTTGAGGTTAGTAGAGAAACACCTAACACACTAAAGATAGAAAAACCTTTTTTATAATGGATCAAAAAGAGAAGTTTATAAAGAAACTACGAACAATGATAGACAGAAGTACTTACACTTTAAAGTAGGTACAGAAAAACAGTAGCTAAAAGAACTGGAAATCAGCTAAAAAGATTATGGGTGGGAGGCAGAAGAATTTGAAAATATAACTGAAGAAATCCGAGACAACTCTCATGAAAAACAGGCTGTACGAAACTCCAAAACTAAACAGCAGTAGGATCCAAATCTGAAGTTGAATGGTGGCACACGTGACATGGAGTACGATAAGTTGGTGGTGCATTATTGGTAGGAGGAAGAGCTCATAAGTTTCTTGGATTCGATGATGATCTGGTAGAAGCGGCACAGTCAGATCAGAGTCTCGGATCCAAACCAATCACTTGAGGAATGAATGAAAAGGACATCAGATCAATTGTCATGCATCTTTCTAACATCAAAAAGCTGCTTAACAAGTCTGTCTTCTAATCGACTCGAAATGTAATCACCGCACTCCACAAGTATTTGTCATTTAATTTTAATGGAAGCAATCCTGTTTTACGAAGTAGTTAGTATATAATGGCCCTCATAGGTTCATACTACACTATCTGCCCTAGGGCATTTATAAGCCTAGCCAGTGTGTGTTTGGCTTTCGCCACCCATTTTAAATTAATTTTGCTATGCCCTTTTTCGAGGTTAGTATACTGTGCCTAACAGTGAAACAGAAGTGATACCCGGGGTAAACCTATGATCTCCCATTCACTCATCAAGATTCCTCTTGAATAGAGTCAATGAGGGACTCTGCCTAACCTGGACTGGGATTTTATTCCAGAGTGAAGGGAGCCTCTGGGTTATGAATCTGTCCCTCCAGCATGTCCTATTTATTTCAGTGCTGAGGTTCAAGTCTCTCGAGCGCGTAGCTCGATGGGACTTGCATTTTCTGAGGTGCAGCATGTCCATTAATTCCGGGTTGGACATGGCTTTATACGTCAGGCATAGATCGCCTCTGAGCAGGCGGTATGCAACTGAGTAGAGCTGGAGTTTCTTTAACCGGGCAGCATATGGCATCTGTTTGAGCCCTTTGATCTTCTGGGTGAGGTACTTTTGGGGTCTTTCCAGTTGCTGCAGGTGTCTGGTAAGGTACATCCCAAAAGGGGCATTGTACTCAATTATGGGCCTGATGAGGGATGAGTAAAGAGGCACGATGATGTCCCCTGATCTAGATGTGAATCTCTTCATGATTAGGTGGGCTATATAAAATGTTTTTCTAACCACTTTGGCCACGTGGTTGTCAAATGAGAGATTGCTATCAACTTGGGTCCCCAGATCCCTAATTACTTCTTCCGTACTTAATGGATTACCATCTATGTGGTAATTTGTGGGCACTGTTTTTGCCAAAGGGGATGACTATACACTTTTTGGCGTTTAGCTTGAGGCCATGGCTCTGGCACCAGTTGTCTGTTTCTATGAGGCCCGAGTGGGGTACTGTATCGAAGGCTTTTGCGAGGTCCAGGTAGGCTGTGTGGACCACCTTCCCCTTGTCAATGGCCTCGGTGACTGTTTCAAAGAAATCGACCAGGTTTAAGAGGCAGGATCTTCCCTTAACAAAGCTGAACAGGTAGGATCCAGTGTCTGAAGGTCCCCAATATCTTTATTTATGAGGTCCATGATGATCCTTTCCATAGCTTTGCAGACCAAGCTAGTCAGGCTTATGGGGTGATCGTTTTCAGGATCCGTTGAGGCACCACCTTTGTGGAGAGGGACCACTGTTGCTGTACGCCACTCTTTGGGTACATATCCTGTAGTAAGGCTGAGATTGAACAGTAGTTTTATGTTTGGGTTTAGCTCTTCTTGGAGTTCATGTAGAATGCAGCCCGGGACACAGTCTGGTCCCATTGATGCTGTGTTTTTTTGCTTTGGAGAGGGCGGCTCTTACCTGAGCATCTGAGATGTCAGGGGGGCAGCACTCTGCTGGGATAGATATTTGCCCTTTTGGTGGGGGGGGGAGGGGAGTTTGCACTGAACCTGTCAACTAGGATGTTGGCAATGTCTGTGGGTTCGGTGCATTTTTTTGTCATTTTGGACCAACTCTGAGCATATCTGGGAATTCCCACCCAGGTTCCTAACATAACTAAAGAAAGCCTTGTGATTATCCTTAGTGTCCTGTGCAATTTTTCTTTCGAAGCTGGCCTTAGACGATTTTATGAGTGGCCGTAGTTTTTTGCTAATACTGATCAGAAATGCCTTCCCTTTTTGGGATTTTTCTCTATCATGTAGTAGCTTCCTCCTTCTATTGTATAGTTTGTTTATGGCTGGGGTCCACCAGACAGGATGCCTGCCTTTGGAGGACTGGGTTCTTGGTTTTATTTGGGATTGCATGATCCATGCATTCCTGAAGGTGTTCATAGAATGCGTTTATAAAGGATTCTGCGGTCTGGGCCGTATTTTCCACAGGCCCAGGAGCTTTGAAGGAGTCCACCTCGGTTTTGAGGAGTGTGAAATTTGCTTTAGAGAAGTTTTTCACATTGGTTTTCTGGGCAGAGGGTGGGGTCGGGATGTAAATATCCAGTGAGATTAGTTTATGGCCCGATCTTACCAGTGAGGGATACACTTCTGGTCTAGAGCATAGAGTCCCCATGTTGGTGATGATCAGGTCCAGTATGTTTTCCACTCTTGTGGGAGTGGTAACAAGTTGTTCCATAGCATTTGAGTTTATAAACTCTAGGAACCTTTGGGCTAGGGTGTTGGAGCTAGAGTAATGCCCCCAGTCTATGTTTGGGTAGTTGAAGTCGCCCAATATAATGGTGTTTGGAGAGACCTTCATATTTTCCAGTGTTCTCAGGAAGGCCAAGTGGGGTTCCTGGGTTTGGGAGGGTGGTCTGTAGCAGGCTATAAACTGGAAGGCAGTTTTACCCACTGTTAGTTGCACATGGATAGTCTCTGATGCTTCGTGCTGTGCCACCAACCTGGAGGTGTGGGTATCTTTGACGAATATTTATACTCCCCATCCTTTTGTGGTTTGGTCCAAGTTTTGGGGCCAAAAAGCATGGTATGAGGTATAACCTGGTAGTGCTGGGGTGCTCTCGGGAGCCTTAAACCAGGTTTCTGTTACTGCACACATATCAATGTTCTCCATGCTAAGGAGAGTTTCGAGTGCGTGCATCTTGAGGTTTAGACTTCTGGGGTTGAGTAGCATTACTCAGTTTCTTATCCCTTCCGATACCTATGGAGGTGGGTTTGTCTTTTGAGCCTTGCCTAAAAAAGGCATTATGGGGGTAGCAAGAGCCTTTGCCAATATCCGAAAGCCCAGGGGTGATGGGTGCAAGCCGTCCCTAGCGAAGCATCGTGGCTTGTCGAGCATGTCATGCCAGGCTGACAGGCATTGGATCCCCTTTGAATGACACCAATACTTAAGCCAATTGTTGAAATTGATCATCTTGTCTTCATATTGTGGCATCATTCCTGGTGAGGGTAAGATGCTACTCAAGTTCAGGGTCATACCAGCCTGGGCTACATGCTCAGAGAGCTCCTCTATGTCTCTTTTGATGTAGTCCAGGGAGGTACGTCTCAGGTCATTCACACCAGCATGGACAATGACTGAGTCATATTTGTACTTGCCTTGGAGTGACCTGAGTGCTTGTGTTATGTGGCGGATCCTAGGGCCCGACAGGCAGCTCACCGTGACCTTCTCCTTGTTGAGAGGGACATCAGTGTGCCTGACGATAGATTATCAGGTGTGTTGTTTAGCCTTAAGGGCTGTGACTGTTCAGCACACTGGCTGTGTGTGCTATGTGTTGCACGTGTTTTGTTTTGGGGTAGCGGTTGCTTGGGTGCCTGCTTTGGAGGTCTCTGCCGCTTAGGGAGATTTTTATTTAGAGCCTCCGAGTATGTTTTTGTGTGTTTATGTGTTTGGTTTGCTGTCGTGGTAGGTCTATGTGAGACTGGAATTGTAGTGAGTGTGGTTTCCCTCTCCTCCTGACTGGTTACGTAAATGGTAGATATGTTCATCTATCACATGCAATGTTTTACGTCTTTGGGATGTCTATCTTCGGCATGACAGTCTTACTTAAGTGTCGCTGCTTGGCACTGCCCCTTTTTTTGTACTGAAGTGGATGCCTGGCGCTCTGATTGTTGTCACTTTCGCTTTCAGGCAACTGACACTTGCTGATGTAATTGCTATTCACCTTAGAAGTTACTTGATTGTAACAACTTATGGACTACATCTCTATGGGTTTGATAGATAGATACACATGTACTAGGGAGATCAAGAACTCCCTCTCTGAGAAGCCATTACCTAGGCAGGAGTACATCTGAATCCCTTTTATCCTGGAAAAGGGAAATGGTAATAAGCATTTGGTGGATATCATGAGCACATAGAAAAAAGACCAAACAATAGACAGGTAAACTTACAGAGGTCACTTCTCACCATAAGCCTGGGGAGCTGCCCATTGTCTTTTCCTATCCGGAGTTGGCAACAGAACATCACTTATCAATAAGGGAAGCAGGTCCTGAAGCTGTTTAGCTTGGATGGGCCTTCAGTCTCCATCCTTCTTTGGTACCAAGAATAATTCTGAGTAGAAACCCTTACTCTGCCCCTGTATTCGCAAGGCTTAAAATAGTCCACAAGGACAGTTAGCCTAGTACTAATCTATGAACCTATGAACATATCTACCATTTTACAACCAACACAGTTCTCTCAGCACCCAAGACACACAGTAACATCAGTGCCTCACCTACCAAGTCCATAAGGTGTAACGCTCAAAAATCAAATATTCTTGTCACTGGAGACTCAATAGTGAGACACACAGATGTCCCACTCACCAGGTTGGATAAGGAGAAAGTCACAAGTCAGCTGCCTGTCCAGTGTCAGGATTCATCAAATCACACATGCACTCAGGTCTCTCAACAAGTACCATTACAACTCTGTCATAGTTCATGTTGGAGTCAACAGCCTGAGATGCACCTCACTTGACTATATGAAGAGGCCGGATTGAGCTCTCCGAGTACATGTCCCAGGCAGGCATGTCTCTAGCCTCGAACAGCATACTGCCCTCACTTAGAATGATTCCACAGTATAAACAAAAAATGATTGATTTCAATAACTGGCTTAGTTTTTGGTGTCATTCTAAGGGATCCAGTTCCCGTCAGCCTGGGCATGCATGATCACCAAACCTCACTGTTTTCCTGGAAACTGTTTGCACCTGGCACCTCTAGGCTTTGGGCTGCTGGCAAAGGCTCTTGCCTCCCCCATTATGCCTTTTTAGGCAATGTCTCTAAAACAAACTTACCAATGTGAAATTTATCAATCATAAAATAAGGGTCATGCTTCCAAACGCTAGGAGCTTAAACCAAAAACTGCACACCTCGGAAGCACTTGCATCACAGGAAGGTGGAGTTGTCTGTGCGGTCATGCAAACCTGATTCAAGGCCACAAAGAGTACCCTGGGCTTACAAAGCTACAATGCCTTCCATATCTTCAGACTACAAAATGAACATGTGAAAACTAAAGGAGGCAGTGTTTCTATCTACATTAAACATAAATTCACTTTGTCTACTTAGATTGGACAACTCCATGGAATTACTCCAACTTGAGGTTACCATGGGTAAGACCCCCCCATTCATGTCATAACCAGTTACAGATCCCCATCCATGGGTCATGACGTGCATGAAGCCTACTTGACCAAACTGCAGACAATTAAAATATTACCTATCACTCTGGTTTTGGGGGATTTCAATTACTCCACCATCAAATGGTAAACCCATTCTATCCCTAACTCGCTAGCGCAAAAGTACCTTGACTTTGTTAAATGTCCTGGAACAAATTGTTCATACCCCGACAACAGGAACATATAGACTAGATCTGGTCCTCACTAACTTAACAAATGCACTGCTGCAACTGTCAGACCCTCATTAGTTAAAGCCGACTACAAATCAGTTACCTTCGAGCTGGCACTAACGTCAGTACTCACAAAGGGTGAAATCAAACTAAAAAAAAAAACTTTACCAAGGCAAACTATACCCTCTTAAATTTAGGTATAAATGCATTCCAAGCCCCATCCCCAGCTTGAAGTGGCAATTACACTGAAGCTTACACTAAAGACCTGTACAAATCACTTGCATAAGTGTATAGACTCGTCTGGACCAGAAAGAATCAAAGCCAGAGCCCCAATTAAAAACAAGCTTCCATGGTGGGCATCCATCATCAACAAACTTTACAATAAATGCAAAAAGTTGCTATCCAAGCAAACAAAGGCAAGGCCCAAACAATGAAAAAGCACCCTCCTCAACTTCAATTTGCAAATAAGACAACGTGTCAAATCCTGTAAGGGATTCTTTGAGAAAAACTTAGCAAAAATAGCCAAGGTTAACCAAGGCCTTTTACAGCTACATAAGTGGCCTAAAAAGGTAGGGCCCAAGCATGTGGAGAACTAGTGGCCAACAGCATCACACACACTGACTCCACGCAGATAGCAAACCTGCTAGCAGATGTTTGATGAAAATTTTACTCCCTTATCCCCTCCAACCCCCCCAACTTACATATCTGAAGAGTGGGTCATCAAAGCCTTGCCCAAGGCAAAACACAGAGCCTCTGTGGGACCAGACGGCATCACAGGCTGTCTTCTAAACAGGCAAAAACATGAACTAGCATCACCATTAAGTACCCTTTTCAATTATAGCCTTACCACTGGCTTTGTCCCTGCAGAATGGAGAACAGCAACAGTTATTCCCCTCCACAAAGGTGGCCAAGTGACAGACCTGGGGAATTACAGTCCCATAAGCCTGACCAGAGCCTCATCTGTAAGGCCATGGAATGCATCATTATGGAAAAATAAAGACATGGGCGACCTCTAAATCCTGGATCCAACCCAATTCGGCTTAGTCAAAAGCAGATCCTGTCTGTAAACTGGTGTATTTTGTGACCAGGGCCATTGATGAGGGCAAATATATGCACATGGTATGCCCCAATTTGGCAAATGCTTTCAACACAATCACACACTCAGGCATTACCAAAAAACTTAGCGAACTGAATGTAAACCCCTTTGTTGTAAGATGGATTGCCAACTGGCTCACAAACCAGACACACTACCAAAGTGGGTGACACCACATCAACCAGCAGACCTGTCACCTGCAGAGTGCCACAGGGGGTCAGTGCTGGGCTCCACACTGTTTGGTATATACTTCTCGGAACTCAGAAGTTCAGGTTAAAACTAAAGGGTTGTGGCTGACCAAGTTTGCAGATGACTGCAAACTGGGTGCAATTACCGAATCCCCAAATGATGTCAGTATGCTCCAGGTGGGTCTTATGCAGATCAATGACTGGTGTCTTAGTCACAGTATCAAACTAAATGCAGAGAAATGCATCATTCCCTCTGACACAATGTCCCTTCACACTATCAAATCAACAATACCCTAAATATACACGGAGTGGTAAGGGATCTGGGCTCACAAGTTGGCTGCGACCTTAACTTCAACCACCATGTGTCTACTGTAGTAAAGAAGACTTTCTACATAGCATACTTGATTAGTAAAGGCATTGCCTCTAAAGCGAGTGAGTTTGTAACTCCTTTATATTCGGCACTAATCCGTCCCGTAATTGAATATATAACACCCCATTCAACATGTACTGTACAAAGTACCTGCAACAATTGGACAGACATCAGAGGTTTCTAACAACGATGACCAAGGGACTCAAGCAGGTGCCTTACGCAGACTGACTAAAATCCTTGTCACTATACTCTGCATCATATAGACCTCTTAGGGGAGACTTATGCCTGGCTTGCTTCATATCCGTAAATTAAACAGGACTATAGCTACCCACTTCAGGGACCTAAGTATGGCCTGCGACTTAAACAGGATATGCTGGAAGGACAGCTTTGTCTCCCAGCGACTGCCGCATCTTTGGAATAGACTACCAGTTCATGTGAAAGAGTACCTCTATGTCACTCTTCAAGAGGAACCTGGATGAGTGGATAGGGCACCATAAATTCTTACCTGGGATAGCGCCCACAACCATCCTGGACATGGGCAGTTATTACTAAATGCAATCCTGGGTGCTGGACTAGTATTTGTATGGTATTACATTGGGATTAAACAGCTAGGCTTGAAATTACCTCAGAGTGGATAGCTTAGTAATCTCCTATGATCCTGTCTGGGGACATCTTCCATAGCCACATTTGCTGTTCTTAAATGAAGAAGGTTAAACAAATTTAATTTGTTGAGGAGCCATGTCTAGAATGAGATGAATACCCTGAACTCAATTTTCTAAACTGCAGGTAGGCTCCCACTTATCAAAGACTGTGTGGTCAGGCAAAAACCAGTTTTACTTGAAGAAATCTCTTTCACCTACGAAGGTAGAAAAAGGAAAGTGTGCGCATGTGCTGGAGGGGAGGGGGGGCACGGACAATTTTATTCCCTACTTTCATGTGCAGGTGGGAATCTATTTACCATTCCTGTGCCTTGCTCTCTTCCATCCCTCCAAGCCTGATGCTTTGTTTCAAATGCTCTACTAGATTTACTTTTTGTCTGTTTGCTAGAAATGTTTGATCAAAATGCTCAGTGTTGCAGAAAAGTAGAATATGCATGAACTAACACACATTTAATCTACAAACATGCTTAAAAAAATACAAATTCTAAGACTGGTTAACAAAATAAATAACTGTACAATACACAGAAAAAAACACAATGCTGCCCTTGAGTGACCAGCAACTGGTTCACCTTCCTGATCCCAACTGCATCGTTCATTCCTCCTACAGGAGCAACAGCCAGACTACACTTTTTTTTGTTATTACAGCGTTGGCCCCAACAGGAAAAAGTCAGGAGTTAGGAAGTGGGCTGTTTCATAATCACGCAGGCTGTTCTTTGAAGTACTTAAGCCATCCTATTGGGAGTCTATGTTACGACCCAAGCTTCTGCACGGAGAGGTCCCATGAGCACTACAGGAGACATGTGTACATACCTTTGCATATGTGCAGGACATAGCCACACTAGCCCAACAGTTGCTTTGGTAATTCCTCAAAACTCTTGCTGGAATTGAGAGTGCAGCAGAAGATGCCACAGCTTTTATTAAGTACAGTAGTGTGCTACAGCATAACAGCACCCATTGCAAACACACAAAGAACAGGAGGAGAAGCTAATACAGCTTTAAAAGCCGTTAGTGTGGCAGAGCAAAGTATCCAACTTTTAAAGCTGTTAGTTCCTAAGAGGGTCACTTTACTTCCACCACTGCTAAAGCTTAAAAACACTGTGCTCCTACATTGGTATTCATTATAACTTGTAACACAGATTACATAAAGGTTCATTCACTACAAAAGAAAAAAAAAACTGTCTCTGATCACAGCCTAATTATTATGCATTCTCAACATAACTGTCAAGATTCTTCTTGAGCTTCTTTTCACTCAACTCGAAGTAAATTTCTTGATAGCCACATCTCAAACACACAGCAAGTTAGTTATAAGTTCACAGGAGGATACTAGGCTATTGGCCCGGAGGCCTTATAAGCCTAGCCAAGAATTTCACTCATATTTCCTCAGAGTCCGCACCAGTTTCCCTTGTCCAGCAGGGACACAGGTGGGTTCCCAGGGGCATATTTTGTGTTTCCCATCCAGTCGTCCAGGTTCCCCTTAAAGAGGGCTAGAGAGGTACTCTGCTTGACAATTTCACAGATTGGTGAGTCTTTGGGACACAAATCTATCCCGCTAACATGTTCTACTAATGTCACATACCAGGTTAAGGCCTTGCATGTGGGTTGTGCAAGTGGAGTTTGTCTTATGGATATGCAGCAACTCCATCAAGGCTGGGTCTGAAATGGCCTTGTATGCCAGCCACAGGTCACCTTTGATGAGTCTGTATGAGACTGAATAGAGGAACAGAGCTTTTAGCCTACCTGTATAGGACAGGTGCTTGAGACTCTGGATTTTCCTGGTCAAAAACGTCTGTGATCTCTCCAACTGTTGCATGTGCTTGGCAAGGTAAATGCCAAAGGGGGCATTGTACTCAATATTGGGTCTGATAAGGGAGGCGTACTGGGATGTTATGACCTCCATGTTCCCGGATGAAATACCCTTATTTATGAGGTGGACCATGTAGAAAACCTTCCGTACAACGGAGGCAACGTGGTGGTTAAAAGTCAGGTTGCTATCAACCTGGGCGCCCAAGTCCCTCATCACCAACTGCATGTTAGTATATTGTTACTAATAAAATAATTAGTGGGGGTAACATTTTCCCCAAAGGGGTTAATGATGCATTTCCTGGCATTCAGTTTGAGGCCATGCTTCTGGCTCTAGTTGTTGGTTTGGGTAAGGCCCTCTTGGAGGATGTTCACATCACTAGGGGAATTTAAGGCAGTGCCCAGCTTGCAGTCATCTGCAAACTTAGTCAGCTACAGGCCACTGGTTTTGGTTTGCACCTCAGAAAAGAATATCCCAAACAGTAGAGGCCCCAAGACTGATCCTTTGGGTAAACCGCTCGTTACAGGTCTACTACTAGAGGTGGCTTCCCCTAGTTTGAGTGGGCTTCTATCAGTGAGCCAGTTAGCTACCCATCTGGTAACATACAGGTTGATGCCTAGCTAGGAGATATCCAATCATAATTCTCTATATTAAAGACATCGGTCCAATGGACACAAGAATATGATTTCTGCTACCGAATGCTATAAATTAATTTTGGTTGTGCTTTGCTATCCTATACTGCTTTTGAGAGAAGGGTCACTGTTTAGAGTAGCAATTACTGCTGCACCTTGAGACAGGTGGTGAAAAGACCATTTCCTAAACTATGCAGTTTTGTCTTTTTCTTCTAGCTTCCTAAACTTATGTTGAGAAGAAAGGCTGAACACACAGGTGCAGTGAGTGAATTACAGCTATGTTAGGTGCACTCTCCATAAAAACAGATGCTCAAAAACAGGGTAACCACTGCAGTAGTTCTCATTATAGAAACTAGCAGAATTCTTCTACCGCTTTAGGAATGTCCATGTGCAGGATGACCCCTAAATGCAGGGACACACAAAAATGTGTCCAAGATAAAAAGGTCAATAATCCTACTCCAACTTCAATTTTTTTTTTTTTTTTTTGCAGTTGAAAATACTAGGCCGTGGCAAGCCCCCGCTTTTTTTTAGCCTCCAGAAAAAAGCAGGATCAAGTAAATAAGATTAATGATTTGTCTTTCGGCCTTTCCCGGTTAGGGGTCGCCACAGCAGAATGCCGGTCTGCTAATGATTGGTAGCTGATTTTTACGTGCCAAGTTACCAGCCCTGACGCACAACCTTCAACAAAGGTACGCCCATTCACGCATGTCTCCACGCAGAAGACGCTCTAGCTGAGAATCAAACCGGACAGCATCTTACTGTGAGGTGACAACGCTACCACAGCACCACTTAACCTAACAAAAAACTGCACTTCATTCATCTGCTTTTACTGTATTTGTGTTTCTTCCTGCTTTATTACTTGACTTTTAAGAACAAGTAGCAAAAGCATTCTGTTGCATTTATTACTTCTTGTTAGTAGCCTGATTAAACTGCAACTGCTATTCTAAGCTTTTTGGTTTATGCACTTCAGCTTCAGGCCAGTTACTTTATATTGAGGTTTGTGGCCTACACTCTTGTGGGATGAGAAGGTAGATTCTTCCCTTCTGAGCTGGGGATTGCTGGTTGAAGGCTTATTGTGGCTGCTTATTTGAACAGTTTCTTTCTGAAATTGGTGTGCCTTGTTTGCTGTAGCACAGACTAGATCCAAACCTGCTGAATCTGGCTCAATTTGTATAACTTGAGCACTAATCCAGACCATCTTTTTTTGGAGAGGGTTCCCCTGCACCCTAGTGGCAGGAGTGAGAATTTAGAACTTGTCTGATTGAAGGCTGCTGGAACAGGGCTCAGTTTTCAGCTTTTTTATTGGTTAATTGGATAATGTGTTTAAATCAGTTTGCTCTTGCTTGCTACCGTTATATTTATGCATCTGTTCTCATGTGTTAAATCAACCTAAACAGAGTTTAAATATCTTTAGCAGAGTCTGGTTACAGATGTTTCTGTATCCAGATCTGTTCTGTGATTCCTGTGTTTCTTGCTATGCCATCTTGTGTTGGCCAGGACCTGCCTACATTTAGTGGGAATAAGTGAACTGGCTGGAACTGGTCTGGCACAGGGTGTTGAGCTAAGAGCTCAGGGACAAGGGCTGATTGAGCAATTCCAGTGTTTTGATTTTACTTTCGTTTTTGTGGTATTTAAACTCAGTGTTTGCGTGGGTTTATGCTAGTTTGCATGTTGCACACCGCCGTTGTGCTATCGTAACCCTTTACGAGGTACCTCAGCTCCATTTTTTCCCTCATCAGCACTCCTGCTTAAGTGAAACCCTCGCTAGCAGCTACTATATTCAATTTATCCAGCTCTACTCACATCTATAGGTACTCTCCTCAGATAGTACCCACTCTACTATTACTGACCTCACTTCCACAGATTCTGACCCAGGCAATTATAGGCCCATCACCAAAATTAGCCTGATCTGCAAGGGCATGGAACGCATTACCATGAACCTTATAAAGAAAGACATTGGTAACCTGCAAACGCTCGACCCCACACAGTTTGGTTTTGTAAAAGGGAGATCATGCCTGTTAAACCTGGTCGACTTTTTTGGAACAGTCACCAAATCCATGGATGAGGGTAAGACTGTGCACACCACCTACCTTGACCTAGCCAAAAGCCTTCGACACTATTCCCCACTCAGACATAACAGATAAACTCTCCCAGCTGGGCATCAACCTGTATGCTACCAGATGGGTAGCTAATTGGCTCACTGATAGAACCCAGTCAGTCAAAACAGGGGAAGCTACCTCTAGTTGTAGACCCATAACGAGCGGTGTACCCCAAGGATCGGTCTTGGGGCCTCTACTGTTTGGGATATACTTTTCTGAGGTGCAAGCCAAAACTAGTGGTCTGTGGCTGACAAAGTTTACAGACGAGTGCAAGCTGGGCACCTTTTTAAATTTCCCTAGTGATGTGAACATCCGCCAAAAGGGCCCTACCCAAACTAATGACTGGTGCCAGAAACATGGCCTCAAACTAAATGCCAAGAAATGCATCATCATCCCCTTTGGTGAAAATGACACCCCCACTAATTATCACATTAACAACAACGTAATAAGCATGCAATCAGTCATGAGGGACTTGGGCTCCCAGGTTGATAGCAACCTTACTTCTGACCAAGGTGCCTCCATTCTACGGGAGGCTTTCTGCATGGCCCACCTCATAGGTAAGTATTTCATCCAGCAACGGAGAGGTCATAACGTTCCTGTACTCTTCCCTTATTAGACCCATTAGAGAGTACAATGCCCTCTTCGGCATGTACCTTGCCAAGCACATACAGCAGATGGAAAGACCACAGAGGTTCCTGATCAGGAAAATCCAGGGTCTCAAACACATATCATATGCAGCGAGGCTAAAAGCCCTGTCCCCTCTACTCAGTCTGCTCAGAGGTGACCTGTGTCTGGCATACAAGGCCATCTCAGACCCAGCCTTGATGGAATTGCTGCATATCCACAAGTCAAAACTCCACTTGTGCAACCCGCAAGCAAGGCCTCAACCTGGTCTGTGACATTAATAGAACTTGTTGATGGGATAAATTTGTGTCCCAAAGACTCCCCCATCTGTGGAATAAACTCTCTCTTGATGTCAAGCAGAGTACCTCTCTAGCCCTTTAAGAGGAACCTGGACAACTGGATGGGAAACAAAAAATACTCACCTGGGATCCCACCTGTGTCCCTGCTGGACAGAGAAACAGGTGCTGACTGTGGGAACAAGGGCAAAATTCTTGACTAGGCTTACAAGGCCTCCGGGTCATTAGCATAGTATCATCCTATGAGCCTAGGTGTTCCTTTTCCCAAAACTGCAAGAAACAACCTTCACATTGTGATCTCGCACCACAAGGTTGTCATTTATGACCTCTCAAAGGAATCAAGTCTTTTCAGGGGATCTCAAAAGGACTCCCAAGCTTACAATCAAAATCATATGCAAACTCAGTCAGCCAGAAGAAAACATCAAATTTGACATCAGAGAAGCACATGCCAAACAGAAGTGGTCCCAAAACACAGCCTTGGAGTGCATCACCAGTGAGAAGTCATATGAAGGGTGCATCAGTGAGGAGTCATTTGAAGAGGATTGTATCATTAACTAACACAGTGTTGTTTACCAGCCAGTTGGAAACCTAATAGTTTACATAGGGATTTATACAGAGTTTGACCAGTGTGTCAGTGATCAGTACAATTCCAAAACTTCCTTGGAGTTTTCAGAGGTCTGACTTAATGGTGGGATGATCATAGGTCTAGTTCTACTTACCTTTTCTGGAAACACGTTATCTCCATGACAGCCCCCATCAATGAAAATGTCCTGTTTTTTTTTAGGTTTACAGTCTTCCAAAAGACAGCAATGGCCATGCAGCAATGGAGTAAATTTGTCTGTGCCTCAGTATACCATCATGTGTACACAGTCTCAAACAGGATAGAGTCTCTGTCTTCTAGGTTGGGTTTAGACATCCCTTCAGGGGAAGGGTTTCTTTTTGCTTGGGGGACTATACCCAAGTTACATAGGCCAGAGATTTGTTTGGGGGGGTTTACAAATCAAGTTACACAGAAGCAAAAGTGGTGTGTGTGTGTGTGGTTCACCTTTCAAGCGCTGTAGGATTTGTCCGAGAGAAAGCAACCCACACTAGATGTGTACATATAGCCCCCCACACCACATCTAGCTCTGCAAACAAAGCAGCAAACACTGCTATCTGCACTGTAGGTGTGAATGAGTTGCGTACCAGATTCTAGGCTCACCTGTTTTGCAGTGCTAACACTTCCGCCTTGGACACTTCTTTCGAACCTCACTTATAGAAGGCTCTCCAATTGGGATCGATATCCCCTAATCATGAACAAGAAACATTTTGGGCCCAGGCAGGACCCAAAAATCTTGGTATTATGGTGCAAGGTTTTTAAAGGCTAGCAGTGCTTGTGAAGCGTCAACTTAATGATCCTTACACAAAAAAATGCACTGCAAGTTGCAGGCTTTTGAGGGAATTGGTCTTGCATATAAACCAACTACAGTAGCTCTAAGCAGTAACAGTTAATATAGAGGATTATGACTGGGTCGCCAGTTATAATCAATTTATTGTGTGTCCAAGACATGGATGCCAAAAAATTTACCTTGAGAAATATACAACTCTAGAGGTAAATCTTGGCATCCATGCTGAGAAAACAATTTAAGGTTATGATCGAAAACCCAATCATAATTCTCTGCAATGCCCAGATTTTTCATCTCATTTGTTTGGTCTGCTCCTCAAAGTCCATGTTTTTCAGATAATTTACAGAGACTAAGTCATTGAACAGTGACGTACATTTTAGTTTGAGTTCATAACCTTCAAGGAAAATGCAGACCACCATACATTCAGTTATTCTAACTACTTTCCAGGTTTGTAAGAGGAAAGGACACCTTATCAGTACAGACATGTAGAACCAAATCTTTTATTATGCCAATGTCTTAGTTGGTCAATACTGGCAGATTTTACTGTCTAGCCCAAGATCCAACCATAACAACTTAAGCAAGGGGTGGGTAACATTTAAGGAAAGGTCCTGCGCACTCCAGCACTTAACTGATGTCTTTTTCCAAATATTGTTGCAAAATCACCATGCTCCATGCACTAGAATTATACACATTGGGGTACTTATCCTTATGTGAAGTAGCCTGGAAGGCTGAAATGGACTTTCACAAGCAACTGCGCGCTAAAAAGAAAAAAAAAGCAGCAGATTGTTATAGGCTTCTCCCCCCTTTACAGTAATACACTGATATCCCCAGTAAAGAAAGCAGACCAGCTCTATGAAGATATCGGACTGTCTATTTTTTGGGCAGAATTTTGAAACTATCTGCTTTCAGCTAATTCCAAGCAGCAGTGATCCTTACGACAAAGGCTGGGTATAAATAGGAAAACACAAGACATCAGCAAAGGAAATGTGCATTTAAATTTTTTTGAAGTGTTACTGTTTTAGCAAGGGCAATACTCCAGCAGGCCTCTTCACAAACTTTCTTACGAGATGGATTTACTTGCTGCTTAGCACCAGTTTAACAGCTGCATTAAAAGATAGAAAAAAAAATAATTTCCAATAGAGAATGTATCATTAAATAACAAGAAACTATCTACAAATAGACATGGTAAATGATAAGCTCCTTAACTACACTCTTGCAGAGCATGCTGTGCCAACGCAGCACATGCTACACATCTGCAACCATTTCCGTGAATGTTAAATATGTGCCAAACAGTGGCATTTTTGTTCTATAAGAAATTAAATGTGAATGACAGGAGCTTTATCTTCACAGACAATTCCTTCCTGTTCTTCCTGCAACTTTATTAGCCGTCTCTGATGGGCCATATGTTGTGCAAAAGAATGCAAAGATCTGCAAACAGGTTTGCGAATGGTGATGGTTAAATCTGCATTAAAATATTTGTTGCATTTTAAATTTAAGGATCAGGTAGAGATAAAGTTTAATTTTGCTTTTTCCTTTAGGGCATCTTTCAGGGAGGAGATTTACCTACAGACGTTTTCCATGATCAGCACATATAATTTAATTTACATTAATTCCTTTGCATACTATGCAACATGCAGGTTTAATCTAAAACATGAGAGATGACAAGAAGTAACAAAAGGGGAATAAGATCAGCTATGCAAATGCAGTGATTTAAGTATCCTCAGAAAGAGAATACAGAAGACAGCTTCTGTGACTGCAGTCTTTTGGTGTTACGTAGACATACCACAAACAGAGGATCAGTAAGGAAAACAAAGTCATGTAGCACATCACATCTGGTGTAGACCAGGAAGAGAAACTAATTTGATGGCAAAAAGAAAATAATACAAAAACAAAGGAAAGTAAGGAGGTTATGCATAGGCCAACAGCATGCCTGCAATTTTCAGTCTTCACAGAGGAAGAGGAGGAGGAGGAAAACAAGACAGGAAGTTGTACAGGAAGGTAAGGAATGGGGCAGAAATGGACAGAGATTACTTTTCATGGAAAAGGCTTCTATGAATATCTAAATGAATACGACCAGCTAAAACAGCGAGCCACATAAGGTACAATCTTGATTAATTTATTTTTTCTATCCTTTGCTAACTAGGTTAGTCCCACTACATTAGTGGCCTCTTTTCAGTGGAGACAGGCGATGGTATTTATATTACTAGGGGGAAATGCGGCCAGGGAATCTGGGAATTTCCTCAAAGCTAACAGGTGCCATGGGATCTTTTACATCCAACTCAACTACTGTAAACTCAAGCAGATGTGACCTCGGTTCAACATCTCATCCAAAGGATAAAACCTTAAAATATTCTGAAAAAATGAAAGCTAAACTTCCAGCAATCTAGTTCAGCTAATAAACCACTTGCCAAAAGAGGTGTAGATGTACTTCAGTACACAAAAGGAGTAAATAGGAAATGGGGAAACTACAGAACAGCTCACTTTGGCCTCATCAATGGATAAAGGTACATAGAAGGTGATAATACACAGAGCTGTGTCGTTAGCACTCAACATATGTAGTGGCAAGCTGGATAAAATAAATAAATGAAATCCAAACATTTACATACCTCTCCCAGTTAAGTAAAGCAGCCAAATCAAAATAAATCACAACAAAGTGATCAACATGTGTTTATGTTCACTGCCTACAAAAGCATGCATGCATGCTGTTGGGGGGGGGGGGGGGGGCAACACATTATAAAAGTGCACCCCCCACACACAGACATATAAGGCAATGGCTTGTGAAAACAGAGCACCAAAACGAGCTGAGAGATATGGACTCAATTCAAAAAGTTCTTATGAAATGAAATACTCGTCTTTCATAGATAATCAATGTTTATTGGATATCAAACTCCGAGCCTCAAAGACTTTAAATGAGATTTCCAGCTGTTATTAAATGCTAAAAACTCTGTTCTCATATCAGAGGTCAATATGTGTTTTACGTATTTTAAGACTAGACGCTTTCTTTATCTCTACAGCGAGGTCATTTCACAATTTCCAAGCCATGTGATAAATAGCTTTTCCTCAGTGAAGAATCCCCATGTTGAACTTTATACAATTAAAAAGAGCGAGTTATTTTTTCTCCCAACTGTGCTGAATGAATTCAAGTCTCAAGGAAGTCAATTAATCTACCCGATTTGCCTGTGTACATCCAGGAAATGAAAGACTTGTTCTGCCCTATTCTGTGGATTTAGGAAGAAGACTGACAGGTGGATATCCTGTTATAGGATAAGTTGTAATACCATCTTAGGCATGAAAAATGGGTTTCTTCTTAGGGTTACACTATCCCTGTAAACGATGGTGAAAAGTTCTTTACACAAGAGGGCTTGTAGCACTAAACTCCCCTTTGGTGAGGTGACAGCTATAAGGGAAGTAGTCTTCCAAGTGAGCAAATTTAGACAGGCAGAATCAGCCGATTCAAAAGGGCCTAGGTTAGGTTTTCTAGCACATAATTTAGACCCCAGGTTGGAATAGGGTTCCTTCTGGGTCATCTCAAGTGAATGACCTCTTAAGAAAAGTTTAATGTGGGGGGTGTGAGAAGATGGGTGGAGAAAGTACAGTTGTGTACACTTACCATAAATGTAGATGTTAGAGTGTATTCAATGTCGCAGTCATCACATTTGGGTTATCTGCCTGCAGGTAGCCCTCAGTCGGCCCGAATACCAGAGTCTTAGTATTTCTGCGTCAGATGCTTTCGCTTCTTCCATGACATCAGGTCATCAGGGGTCTAAAACAGGCAGCAGTCACCACTACAATCAGTGTTTCTTGCCCCAAATGTCAGGAGCCCCCAACTAGAGAGCCACTATATGGTGGGGAACACCACCAGTAAAAAGTAAATACCAATGCCATTAGGAATAGCTATAGAGAGGAGAGGTGGATAGACAGAGAAAGCCAGGGGGTTGGAGGGAGGGAAGCCAGGACTGCAACAGTGAATACACTTGAACATCTACATTTATGGTAAGTGTACACAACTGTACTATGTTCTTCGAGTTTCAATGTTGCAGTTATCACACACGGGTTGAGATTCCCAAAGCTGAAGAAGGGTGGAGGCAGTCAAGAAGTGTTAGGTCTGGCTAGTAGGCCTTGCAAGACTGCTGTAGCAAATCCAGCCCTAGATTTGGAAAAGGCAGGTAAGTGGTAATGCTTGGTGAAGGTGTGTAGAGAACTCCAAGTTGCAGCTTCCAGAATGTCCCTGGTAAGGACTCCCCTGTGAAATGCGGTAGAAGTAGCTCTAGTGGAATGTGTTCTGACCCACTGAGGGGTTGCTTTTCCATGGTGCTTGTAGCAGAAATGGATGCAGTATGCTATCCATCTGGAATTGGTTTGTTTTTAAATGGCCTTACCCTCTCTGCCCCTATAGCAAAGCTGACTTAGCAGCTGGTCAGATTTTGTGAAAGGCTTAGTCCTAACAAGGTAGAACCTGAGCGGTCTCTGTGCACATCCAGAGAGTGCAGGATCCTTTCCCCTTTACTTTGAGGGTTAGGGAAGAAGGTTGGTAAATGGATGGATTGGTTTAGAGCCACACTGGAGACCACCTTAGGCATAAAAGACAGGTTAGTCCTGAGGGAAACCCTGTCAGCATGGAAAATAATGAAGTTTTCCACAGCCATTAGTGTCTGTAACTCAGACACTCTTCTAGCTGAAGTTATGGCTAAAAGCAAGGCTGTTTTCCAAGAGAGGAATTTTAACTCTGCTGAAGCAGTAGGCTCAAAGGGGTATCGTCAGCTTTTCCAGTACAAAGTTAAGGTCCCAGGCAGGGGTGGGTGCTCTTCTTGGGGGCCTTAAACTGTTAGCCCCTCTCAGGAACTGTTTGATGAGAGGGTGAGAAAATAGAGGTGGCTCAGTATTATAATGAGCCGAGATGGCAGAGGCATGAATCTTAATGGAGGATAAGGATAGGCCTCTGTGGAGTAGCTCTACTAGGCAATCCAGGATTAGAGGTAAGGAGGTTACAGTGTCTCCCTTTCCTTTAGATGGAGTCCAGGAACAATATCTTTTCTACTTTTTAGCATAGGATTTCCTAGTACTAGGCCTTCTGGCTTCGAGAAGGACGTCAAGCACATGTTTGCTGAGGGTTGCTGGTGGGGTATCCAGGGGATAAACCAGGCTTCAAGGTTTAGGGTTTGCTATTGTGGATGCAAAATCTGTCCTCCTACTGAGACAGCAGGGTAGGAGTCTAGTGTAGGTACCAGGGCGGCACTGTTGTCAGGCTGCGCAGGAGGGGGTACCAGTGCTGGAATGGCCAGTCCGGGGTAATCAGAAATGCCCTTGGCCTGTCTTGTTTTATCTTGAGTAGTGCTCTTGAAAGAAGGGCCAGAGGGGGAAAAGCACAGATTGAGAGGTTTTCCCATTGAAAGGATAGGGCATCCACCTTCCAGGCCCTGCTGTGAGGATTCCTGTTGCAGTATTTGCTTAACTGGTGGTTCTCGGGAGAGGCAAAGAGATCCACCTCTGGAGTCTCCCACCTCTGGATCAGAAGGTTGAAGGTGTTGGCCTCCAATTTCCACTCGTGTGGCTCTAGGAGATTTCTGCTCAAGTCATCTGCCAGTGATTTGTTTGCCTGGCAGGAATTGAGCTTGTAGATGGATTTAGTTGCTCAAGGCTGTGTTTCCACAGGGCCATGGTTAACCTGCGGAGTGGGTAAGAATGGGTTCCCCCCACTTGTTTATGTACCACATGACTGTGGTGTTATCTGTTTTTATCAGCAGTTGTCCTGGAAGGATTAGGTATTTGAAAGCTGCCAGAGCATTGTGTACAGCTAGCATCTCTTTTTGATTGATGTGCAGGAGAATCTGCCTTGGGCTCCAGTGGCCCTGAATGCATTTGCTGCCATGTGACCCCCCCCCATGCACAGTCTGATGCATCTGTTGCCAGGGTTTGGGCAGCGTGGGGTTGAGTGAAATACAGTCCCTTGTGGTTGCATGCTTCTGCCCACCAAAGGAACTCTGCCCTTAGAGTAGGTATGATAGGAATGACGGTTTCCAGGTCCTGAGAATGCTGGCACCAAAGACCTTTTAAGTATCAGTGGTGTTTCCTCATATGCAGTCTTGTATATGGAATTAGAAGAATACATGAGGCCATGAACCCTAGGGCTTGCAGTATTTTTCTTGCAGATAGCTGGGTTCTGGTGGCCATTTTTTTTTTTTTTTTTAAGTAGTCTGTCAGACAGACCCGTTTTTCTGAAGCGAGAAATGCCATCTGGGAAGTTGTGTCCAAGGTTGCTCCCAGGAATACAATCTTTTGACTGGGTACCACTTAAATTTATTTTCGTTGAAGGTGTACCCCAATGAAGTGAGAAGGATTTATACAAATGCCAGGTTCTGAAGCAGCAATTCCCGATTGTCCGCCTGAATCAGGAGGTCATTCAAGTATGGGTAAAGTTGGATATTTCTCTGCCTATGGTATGCAATGGCTAGAGAGCCAGGCATTTTGTGAATACTCTGGGCGCAGTACATAAGCCAAAGGGAAGTGCAGAGAACTGATGGTGCAGAGATCCTGCCTTGAAACAAAGGTATTTCCTACATGGCTCCCTTATGGGGATGTGCAGATAAGCCTCTTATGTCTAGAGTGACTAAAGTACAGTTTTGTACCTACCATAAATGTATATGTTCGAGTGTTCACCCTGCTGCAGTCATCACACCTGGGGTTATCCTGTCGTCAGGCGGTCCCGCAGTCGGCCGGATTTCCAAAGTCTTGGTCAGACGTCAGTTGCTGTCGCCCCATCCCTGACGTCAGTGTGCCAGGGGTACATATAGTGCAACCAACGCCATTTTCTTCAGTTTTTCTTGCCCGAGATTGTCAGGTGCCCCCAAAAGGGTGATCAGAATTAGTACTAAATGGTGTGAACACTGCACAAACAAAATCCCTTCAGCTATAAGCAAATACATCAGTAAGGCATAGCAGAGATTTAGCCAGTAGATCAGAGGGGATGGAGGGAGGGTAACCTGGACTGCAGCAGGGTGAACACTCGAACATCTACATTTATGGTAGGTACAAAACTGTACTATGTTCATCATGTTACCCTGCTGCAGTCATCACACTTTGGTTGAATCCCAAAGCTAAGGCAGGGGGGAGGTATCATAGAGGGTTAGTGGAGGCAATGAGGCCCTGCAGAACTGCAGTGGCGAAGCCCGCCCTGGACGTAGAGTAAACAGGTAAATGATAGTGCTTGGTGAAGGTGTATACAGAACTCCCAAGTTGCTGCTTCTAAAATTTCCTTGGTAGGAACCCCCCTGAGAAAGGCTGTAGAGGTAGCTGTTGCCCTGGTAGAGTGGGATCTAATGGTAGGAGGAAATGGTTTCCCATGATGGGTATAACAGAACCGTATGCAACGGCCTATCCATTTAGAAATGGTTTGCTTGGATATAGCCCTCCCTTGAGAAGCTGTAGCATAGGATACAAAGAGCTGGTCAGTTTTTCTGAAAGCCTTAGTTTTATCCAAGTAGTAACAAAGCTGCCTGTGAATGTCCAAGGAATGCAGGAGTCTCTCACCTTTGTTCTGTGGATTGGGGAAGAAAGTGGGTAGGTGGATGGTTTGATTTAAAGCTACACTGGAAACCACCTTAGGCATGAAGGAAGGATTAGTTCGTAGAGAAACTCTGTCTTGATGAAAAATGAGGAAAGGTTCCACTGCCATTAGTGCCTGTAATTCTGAGACTCTCCTAGCAGAAGTTATTGCCAGGAGCAGGGCAGTCTTCCAAGATGGGGACTGAAGGTCTGCAGAGAAAGCTGGTTCAAAGGGAGGTAAAGTACAGTTTTGTACCTACCATAAATGTAGATGTCCGAACAGGATAGCATCTGCAGTCCTTACAAATGGGTTGTCCTGTCGTCAGGCAGCCCTTCGGTCGGCCGGATTCCAAAGTCTGGGTCTGGCCTCGGCTGGTGTCGCACTTCACCCGACGTCATAGCTGCAGTTCTTCGGGTATAAAGGCATCAGCCGACGCCATTTTCCTAAGTGTTTCTTGCCCCAGATGCCAGTTGCCCTCTTGGATAGCTAAATTTTTGGATAAATGCCAATGTTTCCAAATAGTAGAAGGCAAACACAAAAAATAATCATGTATGTACATATATACAAACAAATACACCATAAGAGATCCCCCCAGCTAGCTATTAGGTGGGCAAATACCCTAGCAGTACCACAGAGGGGAAGGAGGGTGGGTAATCCTGACTGCAGATGCTATCCTGTTCGGACATCTACATTTATGGTAGGTACAAAACTGTACTATGTCCTTCAAGGATGCATCTGCAGTCCTTACAAATGGGTAGAATACCATAGCCAAACTAGGGGAGGAGGAAGAAGAAATTATGGTGTAGTTAGGATCCCTTGCAAAACAGCAGTGGCAAACCCTGCTCGGGATCTAGAGTATAAAGGTAAGTTATAATGCTTGGCAAATGTATGCACGGAGGTCCAAGTAGCAGCCTCTATAATGTCCTTGGTAGCCACTCCTCGTAAGAAAGCTGTGGTAGTGGCTGTAGCCCTTGTAGAATGAGGCCTTATGTTCTGTGGAATTTGCTTTCCATGGTAGGAGTAACAGAATCTAATGCAATTTCCTATCCACTTGGAGATTGTCTGTTTGGAAATTGCTTTTCCTTCCCTTCCTGTTGCATATGCTACCAGAAGCTGGTCAGTTTTTCTATTGCCCTTGGTTCTGTCCAGGTAGTAGCGTAACTGTCTATGTACATCCAAGGTATGCAGCAGTCTTTCCCCCTTGTTCTGTGGATTGGGAAAGAAGGTAGGTAGGTGGATTGCCTGGTTTAAAGACACTCTGGATACCACCTTAGGCATAAATGTAGGATTAGTTCTCATGGACACTATATCTTGATGGAAGATTAGGAAGGGTTGTACTGCCATTAAAGCCTGTAGTTCCGAAACCCTTCTTGCTGAGGTAATTGCCAGCAGGAAAGCAGTTTTCCAGGATAGGTGTTGAAGATCTGCGTTTGCTGCTGGTTCGAAAGGGGGAAGTGTCAATTTTTCTAGTACAAAGTTCAAGTCCCATGCTGGTAATGGTGGTTTCCTAGGAGGTTTTACATTCTTAATTCCTCTCAGAAACTGCCTGAGTAGAGGATGCGAAAAGACAGGGGGATCGAAGCTGTATTCTGCAGAAATAGCTGATGCATGTATTTTGATGGAGGAATAGGACAGGCCTGTATGGAAAAGCTCTGCCAAATACTCCAGGATGTTGGCAATGTCTACCTTTGACACATCTTTGCCCCTCTCGGTACTCCAAATGAGAAACCTTTTCCATTTTCCTGCATAGTTCCTTCTTGTTGAGGGTCTGCGGGCCTCAAGGATAATGTCTTTAACCCTTTGGGATAAGTCTGGGTTAGTTGCTCTTATGTAATGTTCCAGGCAGTCAGTTGCAGAGTTTTCAGGTTTGGATGCAGGATGTTGTAGTTGCTCTGGAGTTAACATCAAGGGAATCAGGGGTATTTGTCCACATTCTCCCCCGAGACATGCTCCTTAGTAATGGGTACCAATGTTGTCTTGGCCAATCTGGAGCTATCAGAATTATCCTTGGACGTTCCTCTTTGATTTTCAATAGCACCTTGTGCATCAAAGGAAGAGGTGGGAATGCATATGCTGTCAGGCCTTTCCAACTGAAGGATAGAGAGTCCACCTTCCAAGCAAGTGGGTGGTATGTCCTTGTGCAGAATTTCTTGAGCTGGTAATTGAGTGGGGATGCGAATAGGTCTATTTGTGGCAGTCCCCATTTCTTTGTGATGGCCTTGAAGATGTCCGGGTGTAGCATCCATTCGTGAGCATCCGAGGTAGTTCTGCTTAATATGTCTGCTAGGATGTTTTCTTTTCCCGGTACAAAAATTGCTTGTAACTGAATGTTGTAACTCAGAGCCATATTCCATAGGTCCAGGGCCATTCGGCATAGAGAGTATGAATGAGTGCCTCCCTGTTTGTTGATGTACCACATGACTGTGGTGTTGACTGTCCTTATCATCAACTGGCCTTCTTGGAGGAATGGTCTGAAATTCTGGATTGCTAGTTGTACTGCCAGCATTTCTTTTTGATTTATGTGCAGGTGCAGCTGCTCTGGAGTCCATAAGCCTTGTATGCACTTGTCCAGCATGTGGGCCCCCCAACCGAGGTCTGAGGCGTCCGTTGTGATGGTTTGGCTTGGTTGAATGTTGTGGAAGGGCAAACCTGGGTTTGACTGGCATACCTGAGCCCACCATAGGAACTCTTGTTTCAGGCATGGAATTAGTGGTATTTCGGTTTCTAAGCTGTGCCTGTGTTGAGACCATAAATTCTTTAGGTACCACTGTAGCTTTCTCATATGCAGTCTAGCATGGGGGACCAGGATTATGCAGGATGCCATGAAGCCCAAGGTCTGCAGTACTTTCCTTGCTGTTAGTTTGTTCTGCTTTGCTAATGCCAAGAAGTAGAGAGGAAGTTGTTCTTGTTTTTCTGCAGTTAGGAACGCCATCTGTTTTACTGTGTCCAATTCTGCACCTAAGAAGGTTATTGTTTGGGATGGTATCAGTCTTGACTTTTTTATATTGACTGTGTATCCCAAGGCCTGTAGTAAGCAAATGACTCTTTGTAAGTCTTCTGTTAGCTTGTTTTTGTTGTCCGCTTGTATCAGGCAGTCGTCCAGGTATGGATAAATTTGGATTCCCTGAAGCCTGCAGTGAGCGATTACTGATGCCAGGCATTTCGTGAACACTCTGGGTGCAGTAGATAAGCCAAAGGGCAATGCTGAGAATTGATAATGCTCTGATCCTGCAAGAAATCTGAGGTATCTTCTGCAATTTGGTCGTATGGGGACGTGCAGGTATGCCTCCTTGAGATCTAGAGTTACCAGCCAATACTCCTTGCCCAGCATGGGAAGAAGTTGCTGGAGGGTCAGCATTTTGAATTTTGGAACAATGATGAATGTGTTTAAAGCGGACAGGTCGAGAATAGGCCTCCAATTTTTCTCTTTTCTTGGTACCAGGAAGAGTCTGGAGTAAAATCCCTTGCCTTGTTCCATAGGTGGTACCCTTTCCACAGCTCTCATCCTTGCTAATTGAGCTATTTGTTTTAGAGCTTCTGTCTTTTGATTTGGTGGTAGGTTTGGCATTCCTCTTTTTCCTGGTAAAGTGTGGAAATGAAACCTGTAGCCTTGGTCTATAGTTTGCAAAATCCACTTGTCTCTTGTGATATAGTGCCAGTTTTTTGAAAATAATGCTAACTTTCCGCCTAAGGGTGCTGCTATTTGTTCCCTGGTAGGCGGTGTCAAAGCCAAGTCACTGTGATTGTCCTGTTGCAGTGGTATTGGTTGTGTCTGTGCCTCGTTGGTTGTTACCTTGCCACTGGCGTCCCATGTAGGCACCTCCTCTGGATTGATTTCTGCCTCTTGAACGCCTATTCCTGCCTCTCTGAGTTTTAGAGGAGTCTGGAAAGGACCAATGTTTGGAAGGCCAGTTCCTGCTAAACCTTGGAGGCTGAACCTGTAAGAAATCTTTCACTGTTTGTACAGATTTTGCCTTCTCTTCCATTTTCTTCAGTACCTGTTGGGCAGGAGAACCAAATAAACTGACCTTATCCATAGGAGCATCTAATAGCTTTGCTTTAACATGATCCGGCAAGACCTGTTCTTTCAACCATGCATGCCTTCTTATAACTGTGCCAGTCATGGCTGATCTAAATGAAGCCTCCAGTGCATCATAGCCACATTTTAAGGAATGGTTACTAACCTGCTGAATGTTATTCACCATTTCTAGAACATATTTTTTATCTAAAGAATCATCCGAAGACAGTTTCTTAGTTAACTGATCAAGCATAAACTCTTGGTATTGGATCATATGAAACTGACAGTTCAATGCTCTAGCTGAGAGAGTAGCAGAGGTGTATACTTTTTTACCCCATCTCTAAGGACCTGGATTCCCTTTCAGAAGGGAGGGTTTTAGCTGAGGTCGAAGCTACTGCCTTAGGCCCCTGGGAGATAGTCTCAGGATCTGCGAAAGGAGCCTTGTATAAATGGTGATGAGTGTCCGGGACCCTGTAGAACCTATCGGGCTTAGCAGGGGCTGGAGGTAAAGTATCAGGAGCAGTGCAAGCATCATTAAATGCATCATCCACAACAGGAAGAACTGGAGGTATAGCTAAAGGCCTATGTTGTGGTAAGTGTAAAAAGGTCCTAAGCCTTTTCCTTGAATCTGAGAAATCTTGTCCCTGCCATTGGAAATGCTCTCATAGCATGTAAAGTTTCCCCAAAAGAAAATTCCTCTGGTGGAGAAGCAGAAGGAATCGATTCTTCAGCATCGGAATCTTCATAAGTAGAAAAAGGAGCCTCTGGATGGTCTGTATCATCAGAAGAGTCATCTGAGGACACTGGCTCAGGGGGCTCTGCTCTAGGTCTCTTTTCTGGAGGTTGAGAGGCCCTGTCTGGGTGACATTGGGATCCCCTTATTAAAGAGATGAGATCCTCTGCCAGAGTAAGCATTTGGGAACTGGAACTGGGCCTGTGAGAGGGGGGCTTAACAGGCACAGACTTAGAAGTTTTGGCTGCTTTAGCCCTGGCAAAGGCCTTTATAGACATGTCTGCAGGAGGCCTAGCAGCACCACGCTGGGGTAGAAACATCCAAAGGGATGGTGTCCGATAAGTCTTGTGAAACCACAGTAGTAGGTAAAACTTCAGAGGCCGATTCAACTAGGGTAGAAGGGCCTCGTAGTAGTCATGGATTCGCTGAAGATTGAACCGCTTGCTCGGTTTCGGCGAAACCGAGACACTCGGTTTGCTTAACCGTGGTTTCGCGAAACCGCGGACCGCGAGTGTCGGTCCTTTCTTGCTTTAACAATTTGAGTAGTTCGAGGATCCGACGGCATTATGTACGCAAAATCTGAGCCGAAAAACTGTTCAGCAAACTCCGACCGACGTCTAAGCGTTCGTCGGTTGAAAGAAGCACAGGCTAAACAAGCTGCTACGTCGTGGTCTGGGCCTAAACAAGGTAAGCAGTAAGACTGGAAATATTTATGAGGTATTTGTTCCCCACAAGTTAAACAGTTATTCACTTTTTCTGACATCGGCTGAGGCAAGAAAGAGTCCCCAACGGGGTACTTAGCTTTTTAGAAGTCTTCGAAGTAGTATTCGGTAGTAGTAATCTCTGGATCTGACCGACCGGCACTTGCGAACAGCTTCTGCTTCGGGTGCCACGCGGCAAGAAAGACCGAGGAAAATGGTGTCTGCTGATGCCTTTATACCCGAAGAACTGCAGCTATGACGTCGGGTGAAGTGCGACACCAGCCGAGGCCAGACCCAGACTTTGGAATCCGGCCGACCGAAGGGCTGCCTGACGACAGGACAACCCATTTGTAAGGACTGCAGATGCATCCTTGAAGGACATCGATAGTTTTTCCAGAACAAAGTTGAGGTCCCATGTTGGTGTAGGAGCTCTTCTTGGAGGTCTAATGTTTTTTTTCCCCTCTGAGGAACCGCCTTAGAAGAGGATTTGAAAATAAAGGTGGATTTGTGTCGTAGTGAGCTGAAATAGCTGAAGCATGGATTTTAATTGAGGAAAAGGAAAGTCCTTTGTGCAACTTCTCAGCTAAATACTGCAGAATGTGAGGCATATGAGGTTGAGTTGTGTCTTGGCCTTTAGCTTGGTTCCAGGCACAAAACCTTTTCCATTTGTCCGAGTAAGCCTTCCTGGTGCTTGGTCTCCTGGCTTCCAGAATAACATCCAGAACTGCTTGTGAAAGAGGGGCTGGTTGGATGTTCAATAGATTTGCCATGCAGCCAGATTTAAGGTTTTGAGCTGGCTGTGTAGAATCTGTTTGTTTTGTTGCGTGAGCAAATGGGGTATTTGAGGCAATATCCATGGTGGGCTGTGAGCCATATTCTTCAATAGCGGGTACCAGTGCTGGCGTGCCCAGTCTGGGGCTATGAGAATCAGTCGTGGTCTCTCCTTTTTGACCTTCAAAAGAACCTTTGTGAGAAGAGGTAATGGAGGAAAGGCATATGCTGTCAGGTTTTTCCAACTGAAGGAGACAGCGTCCACTTTCCAAGCTTGATGGTGGAATGCCCTTGTACAAAATTTTGTCGGATGGTAGTTTTGAGGACTGGCAAAGAGGGTCTATATTTGGAAGGCCCCATTTTTGAGTTATCATTGTAAATATTTGTGGGTCCAGTTTCCACTCGTGGGGATCTTTGATGTTTCTGCTTAGGTCGTCTGCCAATGTGTTTTTCTGTCCTGCAGGAATTGAGCTTGTAACTGGACTTGGTAGGCCAGAGCTGTGTTCCATAAGATCATTGCTTGCCTGCAAAGAGGGTACGAATGTGTGCCCCCTTGTTTATGTACCACATAACTGTGGTGGTGTCCGTCTTTATTGCAAGTTGTCCTGGATGTAGTAGATCCTTGAAGGCTGTCAGAGCTTTCTGTACAGCTAGCATCTCTTTTTGATTTATGTGCAGTTTTCTTTGTTCTGCAGTCCATAGGCCTTGAATGCATTGTCCTGCCATGTGTGCCCCCCAGGCATAGACTGAAGCATTTGTTGTGATAGTTTGCCTGGTTGGGGGCAAAGTGAAAGGCTGACCCTTGTTGAGGTGACATGCCTGTGACCACCACAGAAATTCCTGTTGAAGACAGGGAATGAGAGATATTGTGTCCAAGCTGTGGCTGTGTTGAGACCATAGGCTTTTTAGGTACCACTGTAATTTCCTCATATGCAGTTTAGCAAATGGTATTATCAGAATGCAAGATGCCATGAAGCCCAAAGCCTGCAGAATTTTTCTTGCAGTTAATTGGGTCTTTGTTGCCATTGGCTTGAAATACTGAGTCAGTTGTAGTTGCTTGTCTGGTGTAAGATAAGCCTTCTGGGCCGTTGTGTCCAAGCTGGCACCCAGGAATGTCATTTTTTGTGAGGGTACTAGTTTTGACTTCTTTTCGTTTACTGTGTACCCCAGACAATTTAGTAGATGCTTCACAAAAGCCAGATGATGTAAGAGAATGTATCTGCTTTCTGCTTGGATGAGGCAGTCGTCCAGGTATGGATATATTTGAATTCCTCTTTGTCTGCAGTATGCAATTACTGGTGCCAGGCATTTTGTGAAAACTCTGGGCGCAGTAGATAACCCAAAGGACAGTGCAGAGAATTGATAATGGGTTGAACCTGCAATGAAACGGAGGTATCTTCTGCAACTTTGTCTGATCAGAACATGCAGGTATGCCTCCTTGAGGTCCAACGTTACCAGCCATGCTTCCTTGCCCAACATGGGAAGTAGCTGCTGTAGTGTTAGCATCTTGAATTTGGGAACTTTTAAGTGTTTAGAATTGAAAAGTCCAGAATTGATCTCCAAGCATTGTCCTTTCTGGGTACTAGAAAGAGCCTAGAGTAAAATCCTTGGCCTTGCTCTCGAGTCGGTACCCGTTGAATGGTTCTCATGGCCACGAGAGCTGTAATTTGTTTTTGTGCCTCTGCCCATTGATTTTGTGGCAGGTTTGGCATTCCTCTTTTCATTGGCAAGATGTGAAAGTGAAATCTGTATCCTCGTAAAATTGTCTAGGACCCATTTGTCCTTTGTGACCATGTGCCAGTTGTCTACAAAAAGTGCTAGTTTTCCCCCCAAGGGGGCTGTCAAAAGAGTTTTGCTTGGCCAGCTGAAGTGCAAGTCAATGAGTTTGCATTCTGGTGGGTTGAGACCTGTCTTCTCCTCCCTTCTGGGTTGTAGTGCCCCATTGGCAAGGTTTATACTGTGCTTGTGGTTGTCCACTGCCCCTTGGGCGCCTGTATTTACCCCTCTGAGGTCTGTCAGTGGCTGGAAAGGACCATTTTTTTGTTGGCCAGTTTCTGCTGAAGCGAGGGGGTTGTACTTGTAGGAAATCTTTGACTGTCTGCATTGATTTCGCCTTATCTTCCATTTTCTTTAAAACTTCTGCTTTAACTCCAAAAAGAACATCCTGCTGTAAGGGAGCATCTAGTAGTTTTGCTTTAACATGATCAGGCAGACTTTGTTCCTTTAGCCAAGCATGCCTACGTATAACTTATCCAGTGACAGCTGCTCTGCAGGAAGCCTCCAAAGAATCAAACCCACATTGTAAGGTACGTTTGCCCACCTGCTCAGTGGCGTGCAACAAATCCTGTACTACTTTCAATTCAGATTGTTGTGGGAGGGAGATTATCTTTTGTTTTAACTGAGAGATTAGAAATTGCTGATACTTACGCATATGAAACTGACAATTTAGTGCTCTCATAGCTAATGTGGCTGAGGTGTAAACCTTTTTCCCCCACCTGTCGAGTGCTGTGGAATCCCTCTCAGAAGGTACTGGGTTTTTAGCCATGGAAGCCTTAGCCCCCTTGGGACCCTGGGAGATAGTCTCTGGGTCAGCTACCTGGCTTTTGTAAATAAATTTGTGGGAATCAGGTACTCTGTAGTATCTGTCAGGCTTAGCCGGAGCAGGAGGAAGAGAGTCTGGGTTGAAACTGGATTCTAAATAGACATCATCCACAATGTCCAAAACAGGTGGGATGGCTAGAGGTCTGTGTTGGGGGAGTAAAAGAAACTCTTGGAATCAGAGTAGTCCTGACCTTCCCAGTGAAAATGTTCCCTCATAGTGTGTAAAGTTTCCCCAAAAGAGTCGTCTTCAGGAGGGGAAGCTGAGGGAATAGAGTCCTCAGCATCAGAATCTTCATAAGGAGAGAAGGAATAGTCTTGGTCCTCAGAGGAATCCGAAGAAATAGACAGTTGCTCAGAGGAAGCAGAATCTTCCTCTTGTCTAGGCCTTTTGTCAGGAGGGGGCTGTGAACCCCTAATAAGAGAAATCAAATCTTCAGCCATTTTGAGCATCTGTTTCTTAGGCATAGAGCCTTGAACAGGAGACTGAAGTGTAGTCTTTTTAGATTTAGGAGTAGTCTTCGACTTAGAAAATGTTTTGACTGAGTCGTAGGTCTGAAAATGCCTTCAGAAACCGATGGCGTTTCAGAAGCACTAACGTCCTTAGAAGGTAAATCGTCGGAAGGGCCTGAAGTAAAAGGCTAAGTCGGCCTAGTACATTCCGTCAAAATATCCGTAGCGGTCTCAGGTTCCAGAACTACGGTAGTCAGGGGCTGCGTCAGAGCCTCACTGAGAACCGGAGACCGGATCAACCGAGGCCTCGGAATCTGGCTTAGGCCTCAGCTGTCGGTCCTTATACTTGCGCTTTTTGTGCATGTCGGTAGTAGATAGCACCGACGGCATGTTATAGTTAAATTTTCTACCAAAATAGTGTCGTGCAAAATCAAATAGTCTTTTAATAGTACGCTTATTAAACCTAGCACAAAATCGACAAGAAGCGACATCGTGATCAGGGCCTAGGCAAGGTATGCAGTAAGAATGAAAATCCTTATGAGGTATTTGCTTCCCACAAGAAATGCAATTGTTAACTTTTTCTGACATCGGTCCGAGGCAAGAAAAGTTTCCCCAACTGAGTACTTGGCTTTATAGAAGACTTCGGTCTGAAATTCGAATTCGACAATCTCAGGAGTTGGCCGACCGGCACTTGCGAACTGCTTCTGCTTCGGGCACCGCGCGGCAAGAAAGACTGAAGAAAATGGTGTCGGTAGCACGATATGTACCCCTGGCGCACTGACGTCAGGGATGAGGCGACAGCAACCGACGTCGGACCAAGACTTTGGAAATCCGGCCGAATGCGGTACCGCCTGACGACACGATAACTCCAAGTGTGATGACTGCAGCAGGGTAACTATGAACATCCAGGCATCCTTGGCTAGCATAGGGAGAAGCTGTTTTAAGGTAAGCATCTTGAATTATGGGACCACCAGAAAGGTGTTGAGAATTGAGAAATCCTGGATTGGGCGCCAAGAGCCCTCCTTTCTGGGCACCAGGAAAAGTCTGGAGTAGAATCCTGACCCCTTTGTTCTAGTGGAACAGGTTGAATAGCTCTGATATTGAATAGGGAAAGTACTTGGTTTTGAGCCTGTGCCCACTGGTTTGGAGGAAGGCCTGGAAACCCGCTTGGGGTTGGCAGTGAATGGAAGTAGAATTTTTACCCCTGGGATACAATGTTGAGGACCCAGTGGTCCTGAGTGATGGACATCCAGTTTTTTGCATGAAGGGCAAGTTTTACTCCTAGGGACACAAGCAGTTGGGCAGGGCTGGGAAGTAGAATGGAGAAGTCATTGTGAACGTTTTCCATAGGGAGCACGGCTTACCACTCCCTGTTTTTGGGGTGGAGGCACTCCATTACTTAGCTCTCTGCATACCCTGAGACTGTAGTCTGGGTGGCCTGTTTCCCCTGGGTCTCGTCTGGGAAGGCCTGGAAGGGGCTGGAAAGGACCAGTGTTTTGAAGGGCAATGCCTACTGAATCTAGGAGGTTGCATTTATAAGAATTCTTTAACAGTTTGCATAGATTTAGCTTTTTCTTCCATCTTTTTAAGAACTTCTGATTTGGTGCCAAACAGTCCTTATTTAAAGCAGCATCTAGTAATTTGGATTTGACATTATCTGGCACGGTCTGCTCCTTCAGCCAAGCATGTCTTCTCAGTACAGAACCAGTGACTGCAGCCCTGCAAGATGCTTCCAGGGCATCAAATCCACACTGCAAAATTATGCTTACTAACTTGGTTTGCAGAATGCATTAGCTCTTGGAAATATTTATTTTCTGCACAATCTGGAAATATCATTTTTTGTTTAATTAGTTCCATAATACGTTGCTGGTACTTCAGCATGTGAAACTGACAATTTAATGCCCTGATAGCAAGAGTTGCAGAGGTATATACCTTCTTACCCAATCTGTCTAAAGCTCTGGAATCCCTGCCCGAAGGGGTAGGATTTTTGGCTGTAGTACCCTTAATACCTTTAGGTCCCTGGGAAATTATCTCTGGATCAGCAGTAGGATTCTTGAAAAGAAACTTGTGGGAATCTGGTACTCTGTAGTACCTGTCAGATTTCCTAGGGGCCAGGGGTAATGTGTCTGGAGTAAGACTGGTTTCCATAAAAACATCATCTACAACATACAGGACAGGGGGTACAGTTAGAGGCCTGTGCTGAGGCAACTCTAAAAATTCTCAGAGTCTCTTTGTGGACTGAGGGTACTCTTGGCATTCCCAGTGGAAATGCTCTCTTAAGGTATGTAGGTTTCACCAAATGAAAAATCCTCTGGAGGGGAGGCAGAGGAAATGGATTCCTGACTCCTAATCTGTAGTATCAGAAGGTAACTCAATTCTTTGTCTCTTAGCAGGGGAATGCTGGCTTCCCCTAATTAGCATAATAAGGTCTTCAGCCATTCTAAGCATTTGTTTTTGTGGCATGGGAGCTTGAGCATGCACTTTGGTTGTCGGTTTTCTAGGCGGAGTGCATACTCAGGGCCTAAGAAACTCTGTAGTTTTAGCTAAAAAAAAGTCGTATTGATACAAACATCGGTAGGACGGAATACACCATCAGAAGCCGGTGCCTGCACAGCGGCTCTGGGCTCATCCAAAGTAGAGACATCCACTGGTTCCATAGTCAAAGAAGCATCTCGCAGCATACCGGACTCTGAATGGGTGTCAGCAAAGGCCTGCGAATCCACAGAAGCAGGCATCAGGGGCTGCAAAAGCACCTCACTGAGTACCGGCGGACTGGCTACTAGCTTAACGGAAGCGTCATCAGTTTTGGACCTATGCAGTCTGTCTTTATCCTTACTTTTTTTTAGAAAATGGTAGTCTGATGGCTTATAGACGCCATTTCGGAATATGGAGAATGAGAGCAAAAGAATTTAGTGAAAAAGATAGCCCGACGACGAATGGTTCCGGCGTTAAACAAGGCACAAAACCGACAGCGAGGGATATTGTGGTCTGGGCCTAAACAGGTGACGCAGTAAGAATGAGAATCTCTGTGAGGTATTTGCTTTCCACAGGGAAGACAATTGTTAACTTTTTCAGACATCAGTTAGAGCAAGAAAAACAGATCCCCAATGGGGTACTTAGCTTTAGAAGACTTCAGGATTATCAACTCGAAAACGAAAATTTCAGGTAGCGGCCGACCGGCACTTCTGAACTACTTCGGGCTCCTCCTTGGCAAGAAAGACTGATGTAATGGCGTCGGCTGCCTGTTTTATACCCCCGATAACCTGACGTCATGGAAGAAGTGACAGCATCCGACGCAGAAATACTAAGACTCTGGTATTCGGGCTGACTGAGGGCTACCTGCAGGCAGATGAACCCAAGTGTGATGACTGCAACAGTGAAACACGAAGAACATCGGTGCAGACAAGCTTTTTTTAAACACCTTTATTAAATTATCACTTGTGACACAGGCAAGTTTACATTTATATAAAAATAAACCAGACCATATTAACAAGTTCACATTTACAAACATTATGCATCACATATTTTCTACACCATATAATCAAGGCAATATTACATAAATTGCTCGATTCCTTTTCTTAAACCTTATTCCTCCTCCAAAACATGTTTCTGCATGCATTGTTCCCACAATTTCCATTTTTTTCAGTGTAATTTAATCCTACCCTCTTTCTCAGTATCTCACATCCTGTTTTTACATTTGTTACAATATTCACCACTTAAAGAATAGTTTGTTTAAACTAAGATTTCCATTTTTTTTTAGAATTTCTTTTTTCACAGCCACCAGAATTAAATTCAACAAGGCCTTACTATGCCTAGGATATTCAGATCCTGTATCCAAGCTTAAAAAAAAAAAATTCTTTAAACTCATTTTCTCCCCTAGTATTCCGGACAGAGTACTCTGTAGGGAATTTTTAAAGTCTGCCAACCAATTACACTTCAAAAACATACGCTACTAGGCACCTCTATCTTCCCCATTACATCTCCAACATTTGCCATCTACCTGAGCAAAAATTCTTTGGCGTCTGCTTGGGGCTATAAAAGGATCCATGCAACACTTCCAGGCAAAGATTCTAAATCTTCTACATTTTGTTGCATATTTTGGAGCCATGCATATGCCCTCCCATTGTTTCTTTGTGAATTGATCATCTAATCTCTTTTCCCAATCTTTTTTAACCTCTTCTGATTGACTGCTACAGTTATTGTGCAACATGTATATGTCCTACTAATTTTTTTTTTACATTAACTTCTGTTCTAGATTCAATGAAAAACTCAATCAGTGCAAGCCTTTCATTTAGGAAGCCCCTATCTTTCTATATATATTTTGATATCAGTCCCTGATAGGCAAAGCAATCACCAGCTTGTAGTCCAAACGTCTTCTTGGCCTCTTCTAATTCTATTACCTTTCCCTATCTAATTATTTGTTTCCAATACCTTGGTTCCTTTGCAAGCTTCCTCCAGTAAATCCCAGCCCTTTCTTGCCTATACTCTGTACCCCTAAGTGTAATCATCCCCACTGGCAGATTATACTTTAACCATTCACATATCGTCTTAGTTCATAGAATATTTTCTGCTATTTCATAAATATAAGGGTCTGCATGACTGTTATCCTTAAGGCCACTCTTTCCTTATTTCTTTAATTAGTCCCTCTTCTGCTTTATCATCATCCCTTTCCACTTTGAATTGGAGCTTTCTGATGGTGTTATGTATGTTAGTCTTTATGGTGCAGCTCTAAACTATCCCTTCAAATCAGATATTCCTAAACCCTCCTTGTTCCATTGGGAGGATCAACTTACCCCACTTTGACTCTTGCCCTCTTCCCTTCCCAGATAAAATCCTTCAACTTTTTATTAATTACTATGCACAACTTCTCCTCTGGTTGATACAATATACTGGACTTGTACATAAAACTAAACTGACTAAACATTGTTATTGCTTGCATCCTGCTATCCATATCCATAGATAAGAGCTTCCAGCTACAGTTTTTGTATTACCTTTTGTTTAGTCTCTTCTCACATACCCTTAATTGCCACATTAGAATCCTTTTTAATCAATACTACTAAATACTTCTTTACAATGTACCCATAAATATGGGTACTGCTGAAACAATGTACCCATAAATATGGGTACTGCTGAAACAATTCTTATGTGGGTACATAGTTTATAGCTATAAACTTTGTTTTATCTTCATTAATTTTATATTCCAACGGGGGAAAAAAAGTACAGTTGTGTACACTTACCATAAATGTGGATGTTCGAGTGCATTACTATTGCAGTCATCACATTTGGGTTATCCCTGCCAGGGTAGCCCTCGGCTGACCCAAATACCAGAGACTTAATATTTATGCGTAGGTTGCTGTCGCTTCAGGACTGACGTCAGGTAGTCAGTAGTATAAAGTAAAGCAGCAGATGCCATTACATCAGTTTTTTCTTGCCCTAACCTGTCAGGAGCCGCCAAGCAGGAGCCAGGTTCTGGTGGAAGAACCACACCAGTGGAAAATAAATACCAATGTCCCTTTTAAGGAAAGAGGAGAAAGGGGGAAGGAGGGAGGGAAAGCAGGACTGCAACAGTGAATACACTTGAACATCTACATTTATGATAAGTGTACACAACTGTATTATGTTCTTAGTGTTTTCAATGTTGCAGTCATCACATTTGGGTTGATTCCCAGAGCTGAGGAAATGGGTGGAGGCAGTCAGGGAAACTAGGGGTTGACTAGGATGCCCTGCAAGACTGCAGAGGCAAACCCTGCCCTGGATTTGGAGAAGAGAGGCAGGTGGTAATGCTTGGTAAAAAAGTGTGAACAGATGTCCAGGTAGTAGCCTCCAGGAATGTCCCTGGTGGGGACTCCTCTGAGGAAAGCTGCAGAGGTGGAGGCTGCTCTGGTGGAGTGTGTCCTGTCCCCCCTGAGGGGAGGCTTTCCATGTTGTTTGTAGCAAAAATGGATGCAGTGTGCTATCCATTTGGAGATGGTTTGCTTGAAGATGGCTTTGCCTTCTGCCCCTGTAGCAAAGCTAACCAGCAATTGATCAGACTTTCTGAAGGATTTAGTACTGTCTAGATATAATCTGAGCTGTCTGTGCACATCTAGAGTGAGTGCAGAATCCTTTCCCCCTTGTTCTGGGGACTAGGAAAAAAGGTGGGCAAATGAATAGATTTCCAGAGAGCCACACTGGACACCACCTTGGGCATGAAGAATGGGTTAGTTCTGAGGGATACCTTGCCAGCACGGAAGATTATGAAGGGTTCCACAGCCATGAGCGCTTGCAGCTCAGACTCTTCTGGCTGAAGTGATGGCCAGAAGGAATGCTGTCTTCTAACAGAGAAATTTTAGCTCTGCAGAAGAAGATGGCTCGAAAGGGGGCAGGGTGAGCTTTTCCAATACAAAGTTAAGGTCCCAAAAGCTGGTGTTGGTACCCTTCTAGGTGGCCTCAAGTTGCTAGCACCTCTTAGGAACTGTTTGATCAAAGTTTGAGAAAAAAGGGGCTGCTCAGTGGGAAAATGAGCAGAAAGGTGAATTTTGAGAGAGAACGAGAGGCCACTGTGTAGTACGTCAGCTAAGTAATCCAGGAGAGGAGGGCGGTGTTGTATTGGCTCCCTTAGCCTAGATCCAGGTGCAGAACCTTTCCCATTTGTCAGCATAAGGCGTTCTGGTGCTAGGGCATCTGGCCTCACAGAATACATCTAGAACCGGTTTACTGAGGGTGGCAGATTGGTTCAGGGTTTGGGAATAGGCCAGGCTGCCAAATTGATTGTCTGCAAATGGGCTGCATGAATTCCCCTTCCCTCTGGGTCAGGAGGTTTGGAATCTGAGGAAGATACCATGGGGGCAAGTCTGGAGCTATAAGAATGGTACTTGGTTCTTCTTCCTTTATTTTGATCTGTACCCGGGGGGTGAGAGGTAGTGGAGGAAAGGCATAGACTGACAGATTGACCCAGGGGAAGGACAAGGCATCCACTTTCCAAGCCATGCAGTGATGTTCCCTGGTGCAGAATTTGCTGAGCTGATGGTTGGTGTAGGAGGCAAAGAGGTCGACCTTCAGGGTGCCCCATTTCTGAGTTATTAGGGTGAAGGTTCTTCTGTTGAGCTGCCACTCGTGTGGGTCCAGAAGATTTTGGCTTAATTGGTCTGCCAGAGAGTTGAGAGAGCCTGGTAGGAATTGCTCTAACAGGTGTAATTACATGGCAGAGGCTGTGTGCCAAAGGGTCATAACCAGCCTGCAGAGAGGATAGAAAAGTCCTAACCTGCTTATTGAAATACCACATCACAGTGGTGTCTATTTTGATCAGGAGAGCCCGTGGAGAGAGAAGGGGGGCTTGAAAGCTATTAAGGCATGCTGCACAGCCATCATCTCTTTTTGAGTGATGTGCAGAGGTGTTTGCTGCAGGCTCCATCGGCCCTGTATGCACCTGCCGTCCAGGTGTGCACCCCAAGCGCAGTCTGATGCCTCTGTGGTGAGGGTCTGGGTGGCAGGGTTGTGAGAAACCTTGTTGTGGGAGCATGCTGTTGCCCAAAGAAAATATTTTCTGAGGCATGGAATTATAGGTAGAAAAGTTTCCAGGTCTTGAAAGTGTTGACACCAAAGGCTTTTTAGGTACCACTGAAGTTTCCTAATATGCAATTTGGCATATGGAATAAATTGTATGCAAGATGCCATGAACCCCAGAGCTTGCAGGATCTTCCTTTCAGATAGCTGGGGCCTGGTGGCTAGCTGCAAGTAGTAGGCTGTCAGGAAACTTTGTTTCTCTGGTGTAGGGTATGCCACATCTTGGATGTGGTGTCCAGGCTTGCTCCCAGGAAGATAATCCTTTGGGTGGGCATCTGCTGTTTGGATATCTTTTCATTGATTGTGTACCCTAGGGAGGTTAGAAGGGTCTTTACAAAGGCCAGGTGCTTGAGTAGCTTTTCCTGGCTGTCTGCCTGAATAAGAAATCATCTAAGTATGGGTAAATCTGAATATTTCTTTGTCTGCAAAAGGCAACAGCCAGAGCCAGACATTTTCTGAAAACTCTGGGAGTTGCAGGTAAGCCAGAGAGAAGCGCAGAGAACTGAAATTGTTGAGATCCTGCCCTGAAAAGTACAGTTGTGTACGCTTACCATAAATGTAGACGTTCGAGTGTATCCACTGCTGCAGTCATCACATTTAGGTTATCTGCCTGCAGGCAGCCCTCACCCGGCCTGAATACCAGAGGCTTGGGATTTCTGTCTCAGATGCTGTTGCTTTTTCCATGACGGCAGGTCATCAGGGGTATAAAACATGCAGCAGACGCCATTACATCAGTTTTTCTTCCCCCAGATGTCAGGTGCCTCCAAAATAGGAAGCAATTATATGGTGTGGAACACCCCCAGCAAAAAGCAAATACACATTATAAGATATGCCAAACCAAAAAGGATAGCTGAAAGCTAAGACAATCAGGGGACGGGAGGGTAACCAGGACTGCAACAGTGAATACACTCAAACATCTACATTTATGGTAAGTGTACACAACTGTACTATGTTCTTCGCATTTCACTGTTGCAGTCTTCACATTTGGGTTGATTCCCAAAGCTAAAGAAGGGTGGAGATAGATTAAGAGGCATTAGGCCTGGCAATCAGGCCCTGTAAGACTGCTGTGGCAAATCCAGCTCTGGATTTAGAAAAGATAGCCAAGTGGCAATGCTTGGTTAAAGTGTGTACAGAGCTCCAGGTTGCAGCTTCCAGGATGTCCCTGGTAGGGACTCCTCTGAGAAATGCGGTAGAGGGTAGATGTAGCCCTAGTGGAATGTGTTCTCATCCCCTGTGGAGAAGGTTTTCCATGGTGCTTGTAACAGAAATGGATACAGTGTGCTATCCATTTAGATATGGTTTGCTTTGAAATGGCCTTCCCCTCTGCCCCTGCAGCAAAGCCGACTAGCAGCTGGTCAGATTTTCTGAGAGGCTTAGTCCTGTCCAAACAGAATCTAAGCTGTCTGTGCATGTCTAGAGCTTGCAGTATCCCTTTCTCCTTTATTTTGAGGATTAGGGAAAAAAGAAGGCAAATGAATGGACTGGTTTAAAGCCACACTAGACACCACCTCGGGCATAAAAGATGGGTTGGTCCTGAGGGAAACCCTGTCCGCATGGAAGATCATGAAGAGTTCCACTGCCATAAGGGCCTGCAGTTCAGACACTCTTCTTGCTGAAGTGATGGCTAGAAGTAAAGCCATTTTCCATGAGAGAAATTTCAACTCTGCTGTAGCAGCCAGTTCAAAGGGGGGAAGTGTAAGTTTTTTCAATACAAAGTGAAGGTCCCAGGCTGGAGCGAGAGCTCTCCTGGAGGGGGTCTTAAATTTTTGGCCCCTCTAAGGAACCGTTTTACCAGAGGATGAGAGAAGAGGGGTGGCACAGTATTATAATAAGCTGAGATGGCAGAGGCACGAATCTTAACTGAAAAGAATAGGCCCTTGTGGAGCATTTCTGTTAAGTAATCTAGTATACGAGGTAAGCTGGGCACAGTTGTGCCCATCCCTTGAGAAAGGCTCCAGGAACAGTATCTTTTCTACTTTTCTGAATAGGATTTTCTAGTACCAGGCCTCCTTACCTCACGAATGACATCCAGCACCTGCTTACTGAGGGTTGATGGAGGTGAGTTCAGGGGATTAGCCATGCTGCAAGGTTCTGGGTCTGAAGCTGAGGGTGCAGACTTTGGTCCCCCTGCTGGGACAGCAGGGAAGGGGTCTGAGGCAGGTGACATGGTTATAGCACTGTCACACTGCGCAAAAGAGGATGCCAGTGCTGGCATGGCCAGTCTGGTACAATCAGGATTGTCTGTGGCTTGTCCTGTTTGATCATTAGAACCTTCGAGAGGAGAGGCAGATGGGGGAAAGGCATAGGCTGAGAGGCTTTCCCAAGAAAAGGACAGGGCGTCCACCTTCCAAGCTTGGTTGTGGGGATTTCTAGTGCAGTATTTGTTCAACTGATAGTTCTGAGGGGAAGCAAACAGGTCCACCTCTGGTGTCCCCCCATCTGTTCCCAAGAGATTGAATATTTTGGGTTCCAGTTTCCATTCGTGTGGGTCCATGAGATTTCTGCTCAAGTAGTCTGCAAGTGAATTCAGTTTGCCTGGCAGGAACTAAGCTTGTAGGTGCACTTGGTTGCTCAAGGCTGTGTTCCACACAGCCATGGCTAGCCTGCAGAGTGGGTAGGAATGTGTCCCCCCCCGCTTGTTTATGTACCACATAACTGTGGTGTTGTCTGTCTTTACCAATAGTTGTCCTGGAAGAATAAGGCCTTTTAAGGCTGTCAGAGCATTCTGTACAGCTAACATTTCTTTTTGATTGATATGCAGGAGCATCTGCTTTGGGTTCCATTTGCCCTGAATGCACTGCCCTGCCATGCGAGTCCCCCCCCCCCATGCATAGTCTGCTGCGTCCGTTAGGGTTTGGGTGGCAGGGGGTAGAGTGAAAGAGAGTCCCTTGTTGTGGTTGCAGGCCTCTGCCCACCAAAGGAACTCTGCCCTTAGACAAGGAATGATAGGAATTGTTTCCAGGTCCTGAGAATGATGACACCATAGACGTTTTAGATACCACTGAAGTTTCCTCATATGCAGTCTTGCATACGGAATTAACAGAATGCAAGAGGCCATGAACCCCAGAGCTTGCAGTATTTTTCTTGCAGATAGCTGGGTTTTTGCGGCCAGTAGGTTGAAGTTGTCAAATAAATGTTTCTCTGGAGTGAGGAATGCCATCTGGGAAGTTGTTTTCAAACTTGCTCCCAGGAATACAATCTGTTATAGCAGGGTACTAGGTGTTATTTCTTTTTGTTGATGGTGTACCCCAGTGAAGTTAGAAATCTCTTTACAAATGCCAGGTGCTGTAGTAGCAAGTCCTGACTTTCCACCTGAATCAGGTAATCGTCCAAGTATGGGTAAATCTGAATACTTCTCTGCCTGCAAAAAGCAATGGCTGGAGCTAGGCACTTTGTGAATACCCTGGGCATAGTAGATAAGCCAAAGGGAAGTGCAGAGAACTGATGGTGCATAGAGCCTGCCCTGAAGAGAAGGTACATTCTGCAAGATTCCCTTATGGGGATGTGCAGGTAAGCTTCTTTTAAGTCTAGGGTTGCCAGTCAGGCATCCTTGGCTAGCATAGGAAGCAGCTGTTAGAGAGTTAGCATTTTGAATTTTGGTACCACCAGAAAGGTGTTGAGAATAGATAAATACACGATAGGATGCCAGGAATTTTCTTTTCTGGGAACCAGGAACAGTCTTGAATAAAAGCCTTGTCCCCTTTGTTCTGCTGGGACAGGTTAAATAGCCTTGATGCCGAGGTAAGAAAGTACTTGCTTTTGGGCCGCCGCCCACTGGTTTGGGGGGAGGTCTGGCCATCCACTGAGTGGAAGTGGAATCTGTATCCTAGGGAAACAATGTTTAAAACCCATTTGTCTTTGGTAATGTATTCCCAGTTTTTTGCATGCAGGGTGAGTTTTCCTCCTAAAGGTGCAAGTACTTGAGCAAGGCTTGTGGGAGTTCAGGATAAGTCATTGTGCAAGTTTACCATGGGGGGGGTGGCTTACTACTCCCTGTTTTGGACATGGAAGCACCCCACTGCTTAGATCTGTGCATAATCTGAGACTGAAGTCTGGGGGGGGGGGGTCTGCTGCCCCTGGATTTGGACTGAGAAGGCCTGGAAGGGACTGGAAAGGACCATTTCTTTAAAGGCCAATGCCTACTGAATCTAGGTGATTGTACTTGTAAGAAATCTTTAACAGTTTGCATAGATTTAGCTTTCTCCTCCATCATTTTGAGAACTACTTCTGCTTTATTGCCAAATAGGAGCTCTTGGTTTAAGGGTGCATCCAGTAATTTTGCTTCGACATGACCTGGCAAGTTCTGTTCCTTAAGCCAAGCATGCCTTCTAAGAACAACCCAGCGACAGCAGCCCCTCAACCAAGCATCAAAACCACACTGCAAAATATATTTACCAACTTGGTCAGCAGAATGCATTAACTCTTGTAAATCTTGGTGTTCTGCACAGTCAGGAATCAACAGCATTTTTTCTTTAATTAGCCCCATAATATACTGCTTAATGGCAATTTAAAGCCCTAATGGCCAGAGTAGTAGAAGTATATACCTTCTTAGCCCATCTGTCTAAAGCCCTAGAATCCCTGTCTAAAGGGGTAGGGATTCTTGGCAGTAGTCGCCTTAATGTCTTTTGGTTCTTGGGAAATGGTCTCTGGATCCACAGTAGGATTCTTGAAAAGGAATTTGAGAGAGTCAGGTACTCTATAGTACCTGTCAGGTTTCCTGGGAGCTGGAGGCAAAGTATCTGGGTTAAGGCTGGATTCCAAGAAAACATCTACAATCTCCAGAACAAGAGGGATAGCTATAGGCATGTGCTGAGGCAGGTTTAAAAATTCTGAGTCTTTTTGGACTGAGAGTAGTCCTGGCTTTCCCCAGTGGAAATGCTTCCTAAAGGTATGCAGGGTTTCTCCAAAAGAAAAATCTTCTGGAGGGGAAGCAGAGGGAATGGAATCCTCTGCATGAGGATCCTCAGACAGATAAGGGTATGTCCTGGTAGTCAGAAGGAACAGAGATATCAAATTCCTGATCAGAAGGAAAATCAGTTCTAGGTCTCTGAGGGGGGAAGGCTGGCTTCCCCTAATTAAGGTAATACGGTCTTCAGCCATTCTAATCATTCGTTTTTGAGGCCTGTGGGCCTGGGAATGCAATTTGGTCATCTGTTTCCTAAGTGTAGAGCGAACTAGGCCTGAGAAATTAAGTATTTTTGGCTTGAAATGAAGTTGTCAATTTAATATGAAAATCGGTAGGCCTGAATAAACCCTCAGAAGCCAGTGCCTGCACAGCGGCTCTGGACCCATCCAAGGTAGAGACATCCGTAGGTTCCATAGTTGAAGAAGCATCTCATGGCACACCGGACTCCGAATGGGCCTCAGTACAGGCCTGCGACTCTGCAGACGTGGGTATCGGCGGCTGGAAAGCGCCTGAGTACTGACGGACTGGCGACTAGCTTAATTGTAGCATTGTCGGCAGTTTTGGACCTATGTGGTCGGTCTTTATCTTTTCTTTTTTTTTGGAAGATCGGTAGTTGGATGGCTTACCAATGCCATTTCGGAGTACGGAGATTGAGAGCGAAAGTATTTAGCTACAAAAATTGCCCGACGATGGATAGTTTGGGTATTGAACAAGGCAAAGAAACAACAGCGAGGGACATCGTGATCTGAGCCTAACAGGTGATGCAGTAAAAATGAAAATTTCTATGAGGTATTTGCTTTCCACAGGCAAGACAATTATTAATGTTTTTCTGACATTGGTTAGAGCAAGAAAAAAGCATCCCCAATGGGGTACTTTATCTTTTAGAAGACTTCAGGTCTGAAACTCGAAAATGAAAATTTCAAGAGTCGGCCGACCGGCACTTGCGAACTGCTTCTGCTTGGGCACCGCACGGCAAGAAAGACTGATGTAATGGCATTGGCTGCATGTTTTATACCCCTGATGACCTGACATCATGGAAGAAGCGACAGCATCCGATGCAGAAATCCCAAGACTCTGGTATTCAGGTCGGCTGAGGGCTGCCTGCAGGCAGATAACACAAATGTGATGAGTGCAACAGTGAAAGACAAAGAACATCAGAGATATTTCCTGCAAGATCCCCTGATAGGAATGTGGAGGTAAGCCTCTTTTAGATCTAGGGTGGCTAGTCAAGCATCCTTGGAGAGCATGGGTAGCAGCTGCTGGAGGGTGAGCATTTTGAATTTTGGGATCACCAGGAAGGTGTTCAGAATGGATAGATAGAGGATGGGGTGCCAGGTGCCCTCGTTTCTGGGCACCAGAAAAAGTTTGAAGTAAAAACCTTGGCCTATCTGTTCTACAGGACTCTGCTCTACTGCCCTAAAAGAGCAAGGAAAGGATTTGCTTTTGAGCCTCTGCCCACTGGTTTGGTGGTGGATCTTGGAACCCTTTTGGGGTTGGAAGGGTGTGGAAGGAAAATATGTATCCCTGAGACACTATGCTCAGAACCCAGTGGTCGTTGGTAATGGTGGCGCAGGTGCTTGCGTTAAAGGAGAGGTTTCCTCTTAGTGGTAAGTGAAGGTGGGCAGAGGTATGTGGTGGGGGGGGGGGGAAGAGTCATTGTGAGTTTTTACCATAAGGGGGTGGCTTAGAACTCCCTGGTTTTGAACTGGAGATAGTCCACTGCTTAGATCTCTGCATTCCCTGTGGCTGCTGTCTGGGGGGGGTGGGTCTTGTTCCCTGGGGCCTAGGTTGGACTAGCTTACTGGAAGCAGGAAAGCACCAGTGTTGGGTGGGACAATGCCTTCTGAACCTAGGTGGCTGGACCTGCAAGAAATCCTTAACTGTTTGCACAGATTTTGGTTTTTCGTCCGTCTTTTTTAAGACCTCTTTTGCCTTAGTGCCAAAGAAGTTCTTTGAGAAAGGGGGCATCCAACAATTTACATTTGACATTGCCTGGCAGGGGCTGTTCCTTAAGCCACGCATGCCTTCTAATGACAGATCCAGTGACTGCTGCCCTGCAAGAAGGTTCTAGGGCGTCAAAACCACAGTGCAAGGTGTGTTTAGTTACTCTACTTCCAGAATGCATTAACTCTTGTAATTCTTTAGATTCTGCCCAAGCAAGACAGGAAGACTTTATTTTTATTGTTGTTTAAGGAGTTCCAGGGTATGTTGCTGAAATTTCAGCATATGGAACTGACAATTTAGTGCCCTGATAGCAAGAGTAGTGGAGGTGTATACTTCTCTACCCAATCTGTCCAGTGCTCAGGAATCCTTATCTGACAGGGTGGGATTCTTAGCAGAGGTTGCTTTAATCCCTTTAGGCCCTTGAGATATTACCTCAGGGTCAGCAGTAAAATTTTTAAAAAGAAATTTGAGAATCAGGGACTATAGTACCTCTCTGGTTTTCTGGGTGCTGGAGGGAGGGTGTCAGGAATCAAGCTGGATTCCAGGAAAACACCCTCCACAACAAGGGTCTGTGCTGTGGAAGATCTAGGAATTCCCAGTGTCTCTTTTTAGAATGAGAGTAGTCTTCACTCTCCCATTGGAAATGCTCCCTTAAGGTATGCAGGGTTTCCCCAAAGGAAAAATCCTCTGGGGGAAGAGGCTGAAGGAATGGAATCCTCTGCATCAGAATCCTCATAAGTAGAAAGGGGTTGCATGTCTTCATATTCAGATGCATCAGATTCATCGGACTCTTGTTCAGACAAAACTACAGGGGACAGCTTGGCTTCCCCTGATCAGCAGGATAAGGTCTTCCGCCATTTTAAGCATCTGAGACTGAGGCAAGGAAGCAGGTGCTTGAGTGTGGGTCGGTTTCTTGGGTGTGGTTTGTACCTTGGGCCGTAGAAACATTCATTTTTGAAAGAACGGTTGTCATGAAAGAAGTCGACGGTTTGCATCGAAAATCAGTAGTGAGAAGGACTTTCTAGGAAGCCAGTGCATGCTCAGCGGCTCCAGACCCATCCAAGGTAGAGATGATCGCAGGATCCTCAGTTGAAGAGTTTTGTGGCATACCGGACTCTGAAAGGGTCTCAGCAGCGGCCTGCGAATCCACAGAAATGGGCATCAGGGCCTGCAAAAGTGCCTCACTGAGGACTGGAAAACTCATTACTAGCTTAACGGAAGCATTGTCAGTAGGTTTGGACCTGTGCAGTCTTCTTTTATCTTTACGTTTTTTCAGATGATCTGCTGTTGAATGGCTTACCGAAGCCATATCAGAATTCAAGGACTGTAAGCAAAAATATCTGGCTACAATAAGGGCCCAACGACTGACACTTCTGGCATTGAACAAAGCACAGAAGCGACAACGGGGGACGTTGTGGTCTGGGTCTAAACAAGTGACGCAGTAAGAATGAAAGTCTCGATGTGGTATTTGCTTTCCACAGGCGAGACAATTACCTTTTTCTGACATCGGTCAGTGCAAGAAAAAAGGATCCCCAATGGGGTACTTAGCTTTGGAAGACTAACTTCAATTTGGTAGATGAAAACTCAGGTAGCGACCGACCAGCCCTTGTGCGAACTGTTTCTGCTTCGGGTTCCACGGCAAGAAGCACTGATGTAATGGCATCTGCTGCCTTACTTTATACTACTGACGACCTGACGTCAGTCCTTAAGCGACAGCAACTGAAGCAGAAATACTAAGTCTCTGGTATTTGGGCCGGCCAAGGGCTACCCTGGCAGGGATAACCCAAATGTGATGACTGCAACAGTGAAACACAAGAACATCAGGATGGTCTCAGAATGCTCCAGAGTACAGATACCCATTTTCTGGTTCCATCAGATACAAAATAATACTGTCTGAAAACAAAGGCAACTTTTCCTACACACCATACCAATTATATTCTTGAATTTCTGAGTTTCTTATTTTCTCTGTTAGTGGTTCTAAATATAACACAAATAAACATGAAAGAGGACACCCCTGCCTGGCTCATCTGTTCTCAAATCACTCCCACTTTGATTTTTGCCTTTGATCCCTCATATATCCTTGTAATTAACCTTATTATTGTTTCAGGAAATGCAAATGCTTCCATTATCCTACATATAAAATCCCAGCTTACTCTGTCAAATGTTTTCTTTGCATTAAGACCCACAAACAGCAGCAGTATTGTCTCACATTCTGCTTCCCTCTGGATCATCATTGATCTATTACTGGGGTCAAATATTTGCCTCCCCTACACAAAATCCACTGATCCATAGTTATCAGTTTTGGCATCACCTTTGCCACTCTTTTAGCTGTTATACACAAACATTTTATAGTCATGGTATAAAAATAAAATGTGCTTAAATGAATCTGCATCCAATGGGTTTGAACAGTCTTTAGATATTACAGCCACCCACAGCTTTTCTTCCACAGTGTTGGTACCTCACCTCCTTTTAAAATACTGTTAAGCAAAACCTTCCAGGCCTTTATTACTTTCTTCCCTCCTAGCTTCCAAACTTCCACCAGAATACCATCTAGTCCTAGATAATTTCATGCAGACTGGTTATACAATACCATTTCTCCTGCTGTGTTAGTTTCATTTATTGCTTTTGTTTACCAGGAAAGCCCATTTTCAAAGGGGGCCCGGGGAGAAATGCTCTATTTTACAGAATGACTAGAAGGCGGTTATACAAGATTTACATAATAAATATACAGACATACGCAAGACTAATATGACAAATAATAAATGTACTTACAAAAAAAACAGCAAATTTACATACATAGAACAGTAAAATGGAATATACATGGAACTGTAATAACAGAAATGAAAAATACAGTAAAATATTAGCCAACATCAAGCTTGTAAGAGTCTACTTACTTTCAAATGGAATCATCTGAAAACAGACATTGAGTAGGAGACAATGAAAGTAATTACAGGATGAAGATGGTTACAAGTTATTAAGGAGTATTGAGGAGGTCCAAGTAAAAGGGAGATGGTGATAGTAGAGGAGACCGGTAAATGATAGGGAACTACAGATTTACAAGTAGAAGCTGTATTATGGACTATTACATAAAAAATAGTGATAACAGTAAGTCTGGAGATTATCCAGAAACATCACGTGTACAGCTGGCAACTGAACAGGTAGGACTTCAGCTGGTTTTAAATGATTTTAGATTGCTAGAGGGAGGGAGTTTCAGTATTTAGCAACATGGTAGGACAGCAGTTATTTGCCGGCATAATTGTTGGGTTTGGATACATGTAATAGGTATTTGTCTGATGAACGCAGTCACCTAGAAGGGTTATATATATTTGTACAGGTTTGGAATCGGATTGACAGTTGTTAATACACAATGTTATGGATTTGTGGAAGTTGTGAGCAGTTTACATAATGTGGGAATTTCAGCCATTGTAATTCCCTTCGGGCATCACAGTGGTGGGTTCTATGTGGGAGGCTGGCAGCAAACCATGCTACTCTGTAGTAACATTGCTCAAGTCTGTTCAGCATGGTCACTTGGATGATGTTAATGATGGTTGCAGAAAACATTACAGTTGGCAACAGGAAAAAAGAAACAATGCATTTTATTATACTGTCTTGAGAGGGATTTTATTATAGTCTGAGAGGGAGAGCTTCGCTCTATAGACAAACCACAGTTTTTGGTGTAAATTTTTTCACTGTATTTTGAATGTGTGCGCGTGTAAAATTTTAGGTTCTCATCTACATAGATACCTAGCAGTTTACTATGTGACCAGTGAAATTTTTGTTTTGCTGGATGAGGTTACTGATGAGGAGGTTTTATTGACCGTAAACTGGGAGTAAATAGGATTAGTTGGATTTACTTGGGTAAAGGAATAGTCAGGCAGATGTCAGCCAGGTTACTATACAGGAAAAGGATTCCTGGGTACGTTCTTGTAGTTTGTTGATGTTTTCTGCAATACAGACAACTGACCATCTGCATACTGTACTAGGGATGCAGTTTTATAGGCTTTATGTAAGTCATTGATGAAGATGTTAAAGAGAATGGGTCCCAGGATCAATACTGGTGGTACACTGACTGGGGCAAGGAAGGAAGGATGAGGTGAACTCTACTTTGGAGGTGGCTACAAAATCATGATACAACAGTGGTGTTGAGTCCTAAGTTATGAATTCTGTGCAGAAGCATACAGTGCGTGTCTGTCAAAGGCCTTGGATAAATCAAGGAAGACGGCAGACACTAGGTTTCCATTATTCCTATTTGTGTTTATTGTACTGGGGAAACTAAAGAAAAGCACTACAGGTACTGTTGGTGGGGACAGAAGCAACGCTGAGACGAAGAGAAGAGGTTATTCTGTAAGAGAATGTAAGAGTTGTGACTGGATGAAATATTTAAATATTTCTGATAGAGGGGAGAGGTTTGGCAGTGTGTCTATAAGTTGGACAGTTCAGTTAAATGCCCTCCTTTGTGGAAGGAAAGAATGTTTTTTTTTTTCTTTCACCAGAAGGTAGGGACATATGCGCTTCACTGATGGGAGTGATCTATTAGAAAATTAAGATGGGGTAGTGTATTGCTTCTGCAGCCATCTTAAGGTAGGTTTGTTGGGTGCCAAGGCAGTGGGTTTCAATTAAATAGTTTATGTAAGTAGTGGGAACTGGTTAGAAGGAGAGGCTACGAAGAGGAATGGTTGGTAGTGCTGCTGTCTGGTTGCTGATATTAAAGAAGTTCTTAAGTAGTGATGAGACTGACCATGAAAACTGAAAGCATCAGCACAGCTGGTAGAGTTGTTGTTAGTGTTAAGTGGTGTGGTCAGGATTGAGCAGCTGGTTTATAAAGGACCAGAATGTTTTGGGATTTTTATAGTTATGTTGCAGGTCAATGTACTATTTTGTAACTAATAAAACTGGAGTTTTAGTTTGGTTTCTGGGTTTTCTGAATTTCTGGAGATTTGTTAGTGTTTTATCAGACAGCCATGTATTCCAAGCTCTACTCAAGTCTCAAGGTGTTTTGCATTTTGTGACAACCAGGGGGCAGGTTTGGTCCTAACTCTCTTTCTTCAGAGTGTTGCAAGTTCATTCAGCATGCTCAAGAAAGTAGAATTAAACTGTGTTGTCTAGTGGAATGCATTTTAGATTATTCATTACATAGTTTTAGATAGAAAGTAAATTGATATTTGCTGCGGTTATGTGTTTTGATGGAATGTGGCTGCTTTTGAGTATTAGTTTGCTTTCTTATTATGTAGGTAGAGAGACATCACTTAGGATGAAGGATACGGGTAAAAATCCAGTTAATGTTAACTGTTAATTGCTGAGCCTTATCAACCTCTAAACCTGGCATATTTACATCTTCCATACATATTTACATTTAAACTTTTTCTCGATTTCCCCACTTTGCTGCTTTATGAAAAATGTTCATAAAAATTTAAAAAATCTCTCTAATACCTCCACAGAACATCTGGTTACTCTTTCTTGTCACAGGCTTGATTTGTTAGGCAACAACTCTTTCTACTTTATGTTGCCCAAGTTGTTGTGCTAAAAGTTGTGTGTTCTGGAGTTATCAAAAAGTACAGTTTTGTACCTACCATAAATGTAGATGTCCGATAGGTATGCATCTGCAGTCATAACCATATGGGTTGTCCTGCCTCAGGCAGCCCTTGATCGGCAGGATTCCAAAGTCGGGGTCTGGCCGCGGCTGATGTCGCACTTTCCCCGACGTCAGAGCTTCTGGGGTATAAAGGCATCAGCCGACGCCATTTTCCTCAGTGTTTCTTGCCCCAGATGCCAGGTGCCCTCTAGGAAGGCTAAATTTGGATAAATGCTGAAAAGTTCCAAACAGTAGCAAAAAATATATACATACACACACATATATATATATATATATATATATATATATATATACATACAAACAAACAAATACACCATAATAGATTCCCCCAGCTAGCTGAAAGAGGGCTAAGCACCCTAGGAATACCACAGAGGGGAAGGAGGGTGGGTAATCCTGACTGCAGATGCATACCTATCGGACATCTACATTTATGGTAGGTACAAAAAATAGAAGTTATGTTCTTACCATAACATTCCATGTTAGTCGTCTTCTTCTCGCCTTCTTTCTTGCTGGATGGGTTCGGAGCCGACCTCGGCTCCGACTCGGCCACTCTAAAAGCTCGAGAGTTGGTTCCACCGGCTCGAGGCTCCCCTTATATCCCACAATGCTAGGCGGTATTACCTCAGATCTCGTTTGTAAGCTAGGCCCAGCCAATAATAAATCCAGAACAACTGGAAATGGGAAAACCCACCTCTATAAAAGGAAAAAAAGAAGGTGACCTGAAACCTAATGAGGGAATATATGCATAGTATAGCATATACATATATATATAATAGAGGTGGTAGAAAGAGAGGTCACAAACAAACTCCTCTAGGTCTGTCCAGGCTAGGGGGAAGGAGGGTGGGACGCAAGAAAGAAGGCGAGAAGAAGACAACTAACATAGAACGTTATGGTAAGAACATAACTTCTATATGTTAAGTTGTCTATCTCGCCTTCATTCTTGCTGGATGGGACCGCGTCCCTAGCACCTTGTCCCGGGGTGGCCTATCGGAACAGACTCTGGAGTACAGTGGAACCAAAATTAGCTCTATGTCTAGAAGCTAAATCTAACTTATAATGAGAAATGAAAGTGTGAGGAGTAGCCCATGTAGCTGCTGCACAAATGGTATCAATAGGCAGCCTGTCTTGGAAAGCTATAGAGGTAGCCAAAGCTCTAGTCGAATGAGCCTTAGGTTGGTCAGGCAACTTTTGGTGTCTAATTTCATACACAAAGGAAATCAGGGATGTTAGCCATCTGGAGAGTGATACCTTCGAAACTGCAAGGTCCTTTCTGCTTTCTGCATAAGAGACAAACAACTGGTCAGTTTTTCTGATCTGTTTGGTCCTGTCCAAATAATACCTTAATTGACGATGAACATCTAGCCAATGCAATTTTTGTTCAGACCTGTTAGAAAAGTTAGGAAAAAACACAGGGAGGTCTATGTTTTGATTTAGATTTGCTGCAGAGGCTACTTTAGGTAAAAAGGATGGATTGGTCCGTAAGGATACCCTATCCTTATGAAACAACAGATACGGTGGTTGACTGCTGAGTGCATGAAGCTCTGAGACCCTTCTAGCTGAAGTAATGGCTATCAGAAAGAGAGTCTTCCAGGATAGCAATTTCATTGAACAGGAAGCTGCAGGTTCAAAAGGGGGAAGAATCAAAGATGTGAGAACTAAATTAAGGTCCCAAGAAGGAGGAGGAGTTCTTATAGGAGGTTTAAGAAGAAAAACTCCCTTCAAGAAAGCTTTGCAAAGCTTGTGAGACATGATGGCAGAATCTGAGATGCCCACATGAAAGTTGGATATAGCTGCCAATTGAACTTTAAGAGTAGAAGGAGATGAACCTGCATGGAAACTTTCAGCTAGAAAATCAAGGACTGTTTGGATGGGAGCAGTGAAAGGATCCATGTCCCTTCCTTGAGCCCAATAGGCGAAACGTTTCCACTTACTCAGATAAATCTTCCGAGTGGAAGATTTATGGGAAGCTATCAAAATATCTCGAACAGAGTGAGATATTTGAGGAAGCCTGGCTAAGGTTGGAACTGGAGGAACCAAGCAGTGAGGTTCAGAGAGGGAGGGCGATGTAACTGACCCGATTGATGGATCAAAAGATCTGGAACTAGGTCCAGATGCCAAGGTTGCTCCAACAGAAATTGATGTAGAAAGGGGAACCAAACCTGTCGAGGCCAGTAAGGAGCAATGAGGATCAAAGAGGCCTTCTGAGCGATAGCTTTCTGTATCACTTGAGAGATTAGTGGGAAGGGAGGGAATGCGTACAGAAGTCCCCGGGGCCAAACTTGGACTAAAGCGTCTCTGCTGGGCTGGCCTGGTAACGGGAAGAGGGTGAAATAATCTTTGCACTTGCTGTTTTGGGGAGTAGCAAAAAGGTCGCAGCAAGGCTGACCCCACTTGAGAAAAATTTTCTCCAAGATAGAATCTTTCAGAGACCACTCGTGAGGCATGAGGATAGCTCTGCTCAACTTGTCCTGATAAGATTGGACTTCCCGGGGATGTGCGTTGCTATCAGAAAACGCTGAGAAGAAATCGCCCATTGCCACAGTCTGAGTGCTTCTCGACATAGGGGGTAGGACCTGGTTCCGCCTTGTTTGTTGACATACCACACTACAGACATGTTGTCCGTCTGAATTGCTATCGTTCCCAAGGGAAGACAGTCTTGAAGGGCTTGCAACGCTAAAAGCACTGCTCTCATCTCTAGAACATTTATATGCAAGTGGCGTTCGTCTGGTTGCCATATGCCCTGGACTGTTCTGCCCTGATAATGCCCCCCCAACCCGATCAGGGAGGCGTCCGTTGTCAGAGTAGCAACCGGAGGGAGAGGGACAAAGGGTCTTCCTAGGAAGAGCTGGGGGGAAGAAATCCACCAAAGAAGATGATTCTTGCATGCTTGCGTAATCACAATGGTGTGGGACATCGGAAGTTGTTGGTACGACCATTGTGTGAAGAGCATCCATTGAAGGATTCTCATGTGAAATCTGGCTAATAGAAGTAGAGGGATAGCAGCCGCCATAATCCCCAGTACTTTTAGCACTAATCTGACTTTGACTCTGTTGCTGTGGAAGAGAAGGGAGACCAGTTTGTGTATGTCTGCTATTCTTTGGTCTGTGAGTCTCGCAGACATGTTGACTGTGTGTAGATTTGCGCCTATGAAGGTAATAGCATGACAAGGCGACAAAACAGAATTTTCGCAATTTATTGAGATACCTAACTTTTGAAAAATGCGAAAGGTGTAGTCTCTGGCAAGTAGAAGAAGATGCTTGGTAGGAGCTGTGAGGAGCCAGTCGTCTAAGTATGGAAACACCTGGAATCCTTGACGTCTCAGGTGAGAAGCTACCACTGCCATGCATTTGGTAAACACCCGGGGGGCAGTGGTGAGTCCAAAGGGCAGGGCTCTGAATTGAAAGTGACTGGTTCCCAGCCTGAAGCGGAGGAATCTCCTGGAGCGTCTGTTCATTTTTATATGATAGTACGCATCCTGGAGGTCTATAGAGCACATCCAGTTTTCCTTTCCCAAAAGGGGTAGGATGGATTGTAGCGTGACCATCCGAAATCTTGTTTTCTTGACAGACTTGTTCAAGACACTGAGATCCAAAATGGGTCTCCAGTCCCCTGTTTTCTTTGGAACCAAAAAGAACTTGGAGTAGATTCCGGATCCTTGCTGGTCTGCTGGCACTGGCTGAATGGCTCTTTTTGCAAGCAACTTTGATATTTCCAATGCTGCTTGATCCCTTTGAGCGGGTAGAACATCTGGAAGGGATTTTTTTGATTGATTTGGAATGCGAAAGAACGGAATGGAATAGCCTTCGGAAATGATGGACTGTACCCACTTGTCTTGAGTTAGGGATCGCCAGGCTTCTGGGTACAGTGACAATCTTCCCCCGACTGCCTCCGAAGGTAGACAGTCGGGCAACACCTCAGGAATGCTGGAAGGGCTTATCGGAAAAGGTTTCTCGATTGCCCTGGTTCTGCGGACCCCCCCTGCCTCTAGGGCGACATCTACCATTATTGTTCCCCCCTCTGCCTCTGGAGGGGAACCAACTCTGTGCGTCAGGCAAAGTCCCTTGAGATTGTTTGCGGAACCACATTTTTCCACTTTTCTGGCCTTTGGGGTAAGGCCTAGGAGGAGTAGAAAAACGGACTTCGACGGCAGAAAGAGTTTTGCCATCCATCTCGCACCTCGTCAAGGTTTCTTTCACTTGAGGACCAAAGAGGGATGATCCATCAAACGGGGAATTAGTGAAAGACGTTTTAAAGGGGTCCATAAATTGCATAGCCGCATCCAGGCATGCCGGCGTAAGGCCACACCTGTCCCTGCGGCTCTGCTCGCTCCATCAGCCGCATATGAAAGGAGGCGCATGGAGGAGTTAGCTATAGAATTTAGGGTAGCCAGCTGAGCGTTCATCTTGTCCTGAAAACCCGCAGCTGTAGGATCCTTTAACATCTCACTCGCTTCCTTGATCAAGTCTCTTTGAAGACGAGGGAAATGACAGAGGTAGTTCAGCGAACGCATAGCAAAGGTCGCTGACGAAAACATCCGCTTCCCGTACCTGTCCATAGACCTAGATTCCTTGTTGGGAGGATGGACAGGCACCGAAGGATCAGCTAAGCTCCTTCTTAGTGGCGGCAGCTACCACCATAGCATCCACAGAAACTCCCTTAGTCAGAAATTGCTTATCTGCTGGTGCTGTGATAAACTTTGAAGGTCTCCTGGGGGTGGGGTCCAGAGAGTCAGGAGCCGTCCAAGCCTTTTTAGCTACCACCTGCATGAGGGGGTCAAAGGGGGGAGACACCCAGGAGGTGGAAGGGCGAGAGCCAAACGCCTCAAGATACACAGATTCATCCTCCGAAGGGTTAAGGGCTGGCCAATTTCCCCTCTGTTTCAGGATCTCTAGAATGTCTGCAAAGGAGACATCTTCAGAAGGGGAACGGGGGGAACCCTCGGAATCCTCTAAATCCGTGTCAGAGGTGACAGACTCAGGTGAGTCTATGTGCTTCCTCTTGCACTTTCTCTTCCTAGGGGGCTCCCCTGCCAATTCAGGAGAGGCCTCGGAAGAGGATGAGATCCCCACAGGGGATTCTTGAGGAGCTGGCTCTCTGCGGTCTGGGATGAGGGAGTGAGCAGACATAACCTGAGGCACCGAAGAGGGAGGGACGGACGGAGCATACTGTGGTGTTGAACCGGGTTCCAACACACTCCGCATGACCTCGAAGGCACCTCTGTCAGGCAGAGCCAAAGGTACCCGCTCCGAAAAGCTGAAAACCTCCCTCGGCACCTACAGCGATGGCTCCGAGGCCGATGTCGGAGCCGAACTCACCAGCGCCGAAGCGCCGAGAGGGAGAGCGGGGTCGGACAAGGGTCCGATGCCACTCACCCCCTCGGAGCAGACGAGGGAAGTTCGGCGCCGAGATTCTTCCAAGGAAGAAATCGGAGCAGACGACGGGGCCGAAGACAAATGTATCGGCTCCGACGCTACCACAGTCTCGGTTCAGCGCCCGGCTCCGAGCTCAAGGGAGTCGGAGGAGGAATATTTTGAGAGATAGGGTTAAGCATCGACTGATGAGTCGGGCTCTGAAGCATTTGGGCCAGTGCCTCGGACTTAAGAAGTCGACTCACTACCCTCTGAAGGTCATGGTCGGATAGCCTCGATGATCTACAGGAGTGAGATCTATGGCTCCGTTCAGACAGCAAGGGAGATGCTGGAGCTGAATGAACAGAGCCAAGGAACGGTGACCTGGACCTCTTCCTAGATGTCGGTTCCGATGGTCTGATCGGAGCCGACTCAGATATTTCCAATACCTCGGCTCCAGCCGGAGCCGAGGAACCACTGGAATAGAAGTTCGAGTCTCATCGGCTCCAGCGGAGCCGATGTTGTAGTAGACCGATGTCTTAGGTGTCGACTCAGTAGCTGGAGTCGAGACCTAGAAGCCTTAGAAGGTTTGCCGAAGAAACAGTCGGGGACCCTCAGGCTTTAGCAAGCCCCGTAAAATGAGCTTGTTCTTTCTTTCCTGCAGGACTCTAGGGCTGAAGCCATGGCATACAGCACAAGAGTCCTGCAGGTGTAAAGGTCCCAGGCAGTACACACAAGAAGTGTGACCGTCTGTCAGAGACATTTTCTGACAGCACGAGTCACACTTCTTGAAGCCTGAGACCTTGAATCATGGACATCTCAAGGAACAAGTGCAACCAAACACAACACAAACACACCGATTACACTATACACTAAATAACAGTAACTTAAATTAAATAAAATTATTCTAGTTTAATAAAAGTCCCTACAGAAAAAACACACACACTCCAAGGGAATGGGAGGGCCCGAAGGCCTAAGGGAAGAACTAAAAGTTCTTCTGGTAAAAAAAGGATGAAGAACAAGGAAGAAGGGGTACAAATCCTTTAAAATAAGGGGATACTGATTGGAAAACTAATTTTAATGGGTTTTTATAAACTTTTTAAAACTATTTCCTACACTAACCTGAAGCCGGTGAAGCAACACGTCTCGATAGCTGTAGCGGCAAACGAGATCTGGGGTAATACCGCCTAGCATTGTGGGATATAAAGGGGAGCCTCGAGCCGGTGGAACCAACTCTTGAGCTTTTAGAGTGGCCTAGTCGGAGCCGAGGTTGGCTCCGAACCCATCCAGCAAGAATGAAAGCGAGATAGACAACTTAACATGTACAGTTTTGTACCTACCATAAATGTAGATGTCCGATAGGTATGCATCTGCAGTCCTAACATATGGGTTGTCCTGCCTCAGGCAGGATTCCAAAGTCTGGGTCTGGCCTCGGCTGATGTCGCACTTCACCCGACGTCATAGCTGCTGTGGTATAAAGGCATCAGCCGACGCCATTTTCCTCAGTGTTTCTTGCCCCAGATGCCAGGTGCCCTCTAGGAAGGCTAAATTTGGATAAATGCAAATAATTCCAAACAGTAGAGAGCCAAAAAAAATATATATATATATATATATATATATATATATATAAATATATATATATATATATATATATATATATATATACACACACACACACACACACACAGACACACACATACATATATACAAAACAAATACACCATAATAAATTCCCCCAGCTAGCTAAACGAGGGGTAAGTACCCTAAGGAATACTACAGAGGGGAAGGAGGGTGGGTAATCCTGACTGCAGATGCATACCTATCGGACATCTACATTTATGGTAGGTACAAAACTGTACTATGTCCTTCAAGGATGCATCAGCAGTCCTAACATATGGGTAGAATATCATAGCCAAACTGGGGGAGGAGGCACTAAGATAAAGATGGTGTAGTCAAGATCCCTTGCAACACAGCAGTTGCAAAACCTGCTCGGGATCTGGAGTATAAAGGAAGGTTATAATGCTTGGCAAATGTATGCACGGAGCTCCAAGTAGCAGCTTCTAAAATGTCTTTGGTAGCCACTCCTCGTAGGAAAGCTGCAGTGGTGGCTGTAGCTCTTGTGGAATGAGGTCTGATATTTTCAGGAGTTGTCTTTCCATGAAAAGAGTAGCAAAATCGAATGCAATTTCCTATCCATTTTGAGATTGTTTTGAAATTGCTTTTCCTTGCATTCCTGTTGCATATGCTACCAGAAGCTGGTCAGTTTTTCTGTTGGTCTTAGTTCTGTCCAGATAGTAGTGTAATTGTCTGTGCACATCCAAGGTATGTAGCAGTCTTTCCCCCCTGTTCTGTGGGTTGGGGAAAAATGTAGGTAAATGAATCGCTTGGTTCAATGATACTCTGGAGACCACTTTTGGCATAAAGGTAGGGTTAGTTCTCAGAGACACTCTATCCTGATGGAAGATAAGGAAGGGCTGTACTGCCATTAATGCCTGTAATTCAGATACCCTTCTTGCTGAAGTGATTGCTAGCAGGAAAGCAGTTTTCCTAAGACAAGAACGGTAAATCTGCTGTTGCTGCTGGTTCAAAAGGGGGAAGTGTTAACTTTTCCAGCACAAAGTTGAGATCCCATGTAGGTAAAGGTGGTTTCCTTGGAGGCTTTACATTTTTGATTCCTCTCAAGAACTGCCTGAGTAGAGGATGAGAGAAGACAGGAGGATCCATGTTGTATTCTGCTGAAATTGCTGATGCATGAATCTTAATGGAGGAGTAGGACAGGCCATTGTGGTACAGTTCTAAGTATTCCAGGATGTGTGCTATGTTTGCCAATGAGACATTTTCTCCCTTTGCTGCACTCCAAATGAGGTATCTTTTCCATTTGGCTGAATAAGTCTTCCTTGTGGAGGGTCTTCGAGCCTCCAGGATAATGTCCTTAACCCTCTGAGATAAATCTGGGTTATTTTGTTTTATGCAGTATTCCAAGCAGCTAGCTGCAGTGTTTTCAAGTTTGGCTGTAGGATCTTGTAGTTGTTCTGTGTTAGAAGTAAGGGACATAGAGGTAGAGGCCATGCGTGTGTCCGAGACATGCTTCTCAGTAGCGGGTACCAATGTTGCCTCGGCCAGTCTGGAGCTATCAGGATTACCCTTGGCTGATCCTCTTTGATCTTCAGTAGGACTTTGTACATCAAAGGAAGAGGTGGGAATGCATATGCTGTCAGGTTTTTCCAGCTGAAGGAAAGGGAATCCACCCTCCAAGCAAGTGGGTGGTATGCTCTTGTGCAGAATTTCTTCAATTGGTGGTTGTGTGGGGAGGCGAACAGGTCTATCTCTGGTAGTCCCCATTTCTTTGTTATCGTTTTGAAGATATCTGGATGCAGCATCCATTCGTGAGCATCCGTGGTAGTTCTGCTTAAGGTGTCTGCTAGTGAATTTTCTTTTCCTGGTACAAATCTGGCCTGGAGTTGAATGTTGAGATTCAGGGCCACATTCCACAGGTCCATTGCCATCTGGCATAGAGGATATGAGTGTGTACCTCCCTGTTTGTTGATGTACCACATGACTGTGGTATTGTCCGTCCTTATCAGCAGGTGACCTTGTTGAAGGAATGGTCTGAATGCCTGGATTGCATGTTTCACTGCAAGCATCTCCTTTTGATTTATGTGTAGATTCAGCTGGTCTTGGGTCCATAGGCCTTGTATACACTTGTCCACCATGTGTGCCCCCCAGCCTAGGTCTGAGGCGTCCGTGGTGATGGTCTGGCTTGGATGAGGTTTGTGGAAAGGCAATCCTCTGTTCAACTGACAGGCCTGAGCCCACCACAGGAATTCTTGCTTCAGGCATGGAATTATTGGAATCTGGGCTTCTAGACTGTGCTTGTGTTGAGACCATACATTCCTTAGGTACCATTGCAACTCTCATATGCAGCCTGGCATGCGGAATCAATATTATGCAGGATGCCATGTAACCCAGGGCTTGCAGGACTTTCCTTGCAGTAAGCTGAGTTTGTGTTGTTAATCTCATGAAATAGACTGGTAGTTGCTTTTGTTTTTCTTCTGTGAGAAAAGCCATCTGAGTTGATGTATCCAGTTCTGCACCCAAGAATGTTATCCTTTGGGATGGTACTAGTCTTGACTTTTGCATGCTGACTGTGTATCCCAAGGCTTGCAACAGTTGTATGACCTTTTCCAAATCTTTTGTTAATTTTGCCTTGTTGTCCGCTTGTATTAGGCAGTCGTCCAGGTATGGGTAAATTTGAATTCCCTGAAGCCTGCAATGAGCAATTACTGATGCCAGGCATTTCGTGAATACTCTGGGCGCAGTAGATAAGCCAAAGGGCAATGCTGAGAATTGATAATGCTCTGATCCTGCAAGAAATCTGAGGTGTCTTCTGCGATCTGGTCGTATAGGGACGTGCAGGTATGCCTCCTTGAGATCTAGAGTCACCAGCCAAGACACTTTGCCCAGCATGGGAAGAAGTTGCTGGAGGGTCAGCATTTTGAATTTTGGAACAATGAGGTATGTGTTCAGAGCGGACAAGTCGAGAATAGGTCTCCATTGATTTTCTTTTCTTGGTACAAGGAAAAGCCTGGAGTAAAATCCTTGGCCTTGTTCCATAGGCGGTACCTTTTCTATAGCTCTCATCCTTAGTAAGTTGTTGATTTGTCTTAGAGCGTCTGTTTTTGGCTTGGTGGTAGGTTTGGCATTCCTCTCTTTTGGTAGAGTGTGGAAGTGAAACCTGTAGCCTTTGTCTATTGTTTGTAAAGTCCATTTGTCTCCTGTAATGTAATGCCAGTTGTCGGAAAATAAGGCTAGTTTTCCCAAGGGTGCTTCCAGTTGTTCCCTGGTAGGCGGAATCAGAGCCAAGTCATTGTGTCTGTCCTGTGGAAGTGGTTGTAGTTGAATCTGTGGCAGTACTTCTCTGGTTGGTAGGCTGCCACTGGCGTCCCTGTAGGCACCCTGGATTGACCTCTGCCTCTTGGGCGTCTATTTCTGCCTCTCTGTGCTCTGGACGTGTCTGGAAAGGACCAATTCTTCGAAGGCCAATTTCTGCTAAACCTCGGAGGTTGGACCTGTAAGAAATCCTTGACTGTTTGGACAGATTTTGCTTTTTCTTCCACCTTCTTTAGAACCTCCTGTGCAGGAGCCAAACAAACTTTGTTTCTCCATAGGAGCATCTAGGAGTTTTGACTTAACATGGTCTGGTAAGGATTGTTCTTTTAACCAGGCATGCCTTGAATCACTGTTCCAGTCATAGCTGATCTAAAGGAAGCCTCCAGTGCATCATAGCCACATTTTAAGAAATGGTTACTGACCTGCTGAGAGTTATGTACCAAATCCTGAAGGGACTTGCGGTCTATAGGTTCAGGAGAGGACAGTTTTTTATTTAGCTGATCTAACAAAAATTCCTGGTACTGAATCATGTGAAATTGACAGTTTAAGGCCCTGGCCGAAAGAGTAGCAGAAGTATAAACCTTTTTACCCCATCTCTCTAATGCTCTAGATTCCCTTTCAGAGGGGAGAGGGTTTTTGGCAGAGGCAGCTGACACAGCTTTAGGGCCCTGTGAAATGGTTTCAGGATCTGCAACAGGAGCCTTATACAAATTGTAGTGTGTGTCCGGGACCCTGTAATATCTGTCAGGCTTGGCAGGGGCCGGAGGAAGAGAATCAGGGGCAGTACAGGCATCATTATATGCATCATCAACAACTGTTAGTACTGGAGGAATTGCTAAAGGCCTATGCTGTGGTAAGTGTAAAAAAGTCCTTAGCCTTTTCCTTGAATCTGAAAAATCCTGGCCCTGCCATTAAAAATGTTCCCTCATAGCATGTAAGGTTTCCCCAAAAGAAAATTCTTCAGGAGGAGAAGCAGAAGGAATGGAGTCTTCTGCATCAGAATCCTCATAAGGAGAATATGGGCCTTCCTGAGGGTCTGAAATATCTGAGCCATCCGAGGAATAGTCTGTAGAAACAGGTTCCGGGGGTTCAGTCCTAGGCCTCTTATCTGGAGGGGGTTGACAGGCCCTGTCTGGGTAAGGTTGGGATCCCCTGATCAAAGAAATGAGATCCTCAGCCAGGCTGAGCATTTGGGAACTAGAGGTAGGCCTGTGTGAGGGAGTTTTAGCAGGTAAGGCCTTAGAAGATTTAGCTGCTTTAGCCCTGGAAAAAGCCTTGATAGAAATAGATGTAGGGGGTCTAGCAGCCCCACGTGCAGGGGTAGATATGTCTAAAGGAATAGTATCTGACAAATCCTGGGTGCCTGCTTCTGTAGGAGTAATTTCAGTAGCAGATTCAGCCATGCTCTGTGAGGCCTCGGCTATCGGAGGCATGCTTTCGGCCGAAGGAAGAACCGAGGACTCTGTTTCAGCCGAAACCGAGACACTCGCGGTTGGTCTAACCGTGGTTTCAGCCGAAACCGCGGACCGCGAGTGTCGGTCCTTTTCCTTGCGCTTTTTAGCTAATTGTGTAGTCGGAGTCTCCGACGGCATTTTGTGTGCAAAAGCGGGACCAAAAAACTCCTCTGCAAACTCCGACCGACGTCTAAGCATCTGTCGGTTGAAGGAAGCACAGGCTAGACAAGCCGATACGTCGTGGTCTGGGCCTAAACAAGGAAGGCAGTAAAAGTGGAAATCCTTATGAGGTATCGGTTTCCCACAAGTTAAACAATTATTTACTTTGTCTGACATCGGCTGAGGCAAGAAAGAGTCCCCAACGGGGTACTTAGCTTTTTAGAAGTCTTCGGTAGTAGAAATCTCTGGATCTGACCGACCGGCACTTGCGAACAGCTTCTGCTTCGGGCACCGCGCGGCAAGAAAGACGGAGGAAAATGGCGTCGGCTAATGCCTTTATACCACATCAGCTATGACGTCGGGTGAAGTGCGACATCAGCCGAGGCCAGACCCAAACTTTGGAATCCGGCCGACCGAAGGGCTGCATGAGGCAGGACAACCCATATGTTAGGACTGCAGATGCATCCTTGAAGGACATCTGTACTATGTCCTTCAAGGATGCATCTGCAGTCATAACATATGGGTAGAATACCATAGCCAAACTGGGGGAGGAGGTATTAAGAGAAGGATGGTGTAGTTAAGATCCCCTGCAGAACTGCAGTTGCAAACCCTGCTCGGGATCTGGAGTATAAAGGTAGATTATAATGCTTGGCAAATGTATGCACGGAGCTCCAAGTAGCAGCTTCTAAAATGTCCTTGGTAGCCACCCCTCGTAGGAAAGCTGTAGTGGTGGCTGTGGCCCTTGTGGAATGAGGCCTGATATTTTCAGGAGCTGTCTTTCCATGAAAAGAGTAGCAAAAGCGAATGCAATTTCCTATCCATTTTGAGATTGTCTGTTTGGAAATTGCTCTTCCTTGCACCCCAGTTGCATATGCTACAAAAAGTTGGTCAGTTTTTCTGTTGGTTTTAGTTCTGTCCAGATAGCGTAGCTGTCTGTGTATATCCAAGGTGTGCAAAAGTTTTTCTCCTTTGTTCTGTGGGTTAGGGAAAAACGTAGGCAAATGAATAGCTTGGTTCAAGGATACCCTGGATACCACCTTTGGCATGAAAGTAGGATTGGTTCTCAGTGACACACTAATCTGGTGGAAAATAAGAAAAGGCTGCACTGCCATTAATGCCTGTAACTCGGATACTCTTCTTGCTGAAGTGATTGCCAGAAGGAAAGCAGTTTTCCAAGATAAAAACTGTAGGTTTGCTGATGCTGCTGGTTCAAAAGGAGGTAGTGTCAATTTTTCCAGCACAAAGTTGAGATCCCATGCAGGTAGAGGGGGTCTCCTTGGAGCTTTAACATTTTTGATCCCTCTCAAAAATTGTCTGAGAAGAGGGTGTGAGAAGATAGGAGGATCCATATTGTACTCTGCTGAAATTGCTGAAGCATGAATCTTATGGAAGAATAAGACAGGCCATTGTGGAACAGTTCTGCTAAGTATTCTAGGATGTGTGCTAGGTTTGCCACTGTGACATCTGTGCCCTTTGATGTGCTCCAAATGAGGAATCTTTTCCATTTAGCTGAGTATGTCTTCCTTGTGGAAAGTTTGAGAGCCTCCAGGATAATGTCCTTGACCCTCTGAGATAAAACAGTTTGGTTTGGTTTTAAGGAATTTTCCAGGCAGTTAGTTGCAATGTTTTCAAGTTTGGATGCAGGGTCTTGAAATTGTTCTGCGTTAGAAGAGGCCATAGGGGTAGAGGCCATGAGTTCGCCTGAGACATGCTTCTCAGTAGCTGATACCAGTGTTGTCTTGGCCAGTCCGGAGCTATTAGTATCACCTTTGGCTGTTCCTCCCTGATCTTCAGTAGAACCTTGTACATCAATGGGAGAGGTGGAAAGGCATATACTGTTAGGGCATTCCAGCTGAATGAGAGAGAGTCCACCCTCCAGGCTTGTGGGTGGTATGTTCTTGAGCAGAATTTCTTCAGTAGGTGGTTGAGTGGGGAGGCGAACAGATCTATCTCTGGCATTACCCATTTCTTTGTTATGAGTTTGAAGATGTCTGGATGCAGCATCCATTCGTGAGCATCAGTGGTAGTTCTGCTTAAGCTGTCTGCTAGTGAATTCTCTTTTCCTGGTACAAATTTGGCCTGCAGCTGGATATTGAGATTCAGGCATAGGTTCCACAGATTCATTGCCATCCGGCATAGAGGGTAGGAATGTGTGCCTCCCTGTTTGTTTATGTACCACATGACCGTGGTGTTGTCTGTCCTTATTAACAGATGTCCTTGCTGGAGGAATGGTTTGAATGCCTCGATTGCATGCTTCACTGCCAGCATCTCCTTCTGGTTTATGTGCATGCTTAGCTGTCCTTGAGGCCGTAGGCCTTGGATACATTTGTCCTCCATGTGTGCTCCCCATCCTAGGTCTGAGGCGTCCGTGGTGATGGCCTGCCTTGGTTTTGGTTTGTTGAAAGGCAACCCTCTGTTGGACTGGCAGGCCTGAGCCCACCACAGGAATTCCTTTTGAAGGCATGGAATGATTGGTATCATGGTTTCTAGACTGTGCCTGTGTTGAGACCATACATTCCTTAGGTACCATTGTAATTTCCTCATATGCAGTCTGGCATGTGGGATCAAGATTATGCAGGATGCCATGTAACTCGGGGCCTGCAGGACTTTCCTTGCAGTAAGCTGAGTTTGTCTTGTCAAAGTCATGAAGTAATCTGGAAGTTGTTTTTCTTCTGTGAGAAAAGCCATCTGAGTGATTGTGTCCAGATCCGCACCCAAAAAGGTTATCCTTTGGGATGGCACAAGTCTTGACTTTTGGATGTTGACTGTGTATCCCAAGGCCTGTAACAGGTGTATGACATAGGCCAAGTCCTTTAACAATTTTGTCTTGTTGTCTGCTTGTATTAGGCAGTCGTCCAGGTATGGGTAAATTTGAATTCCCTGAAGTCTGTAATGTGCAATTACTGATGCCAGGCATTTCGAGAATACTCTGGGCGCAGTAGATAAGCCAAAGGGCAATGCTGAGAATTGATAATGCTCTGATCCTGCAAGAAATCTGAGGTGTCTTCTGCAATCTGGTCGGATAGGGACGTGCAGGTATGCCTCGAGATCTAGAGTCACCAGCAAGACTCCTTGCCCAACATGGGAAGAAGTTGCTGTAGGGTCAGCATTTTGAATTTTGGCACAATGAGATATGTGTTCAGTGCGGACAAGTCGAGAATAGGCCTCCATTGGTTTTCTTTTCTTGGTACAAGGAATAGTCTGGAGTAAAATCCTTGGCCTTGTTCCATAGATGGTACCTTTTCTATCGCTTTCATCTGTAGTAAACTGTTGATTTGTCTTAAAGCCTCTGCCTTCTGGTTTGGTGGAAGGTTTGGCATTCTGCTCCTTTTTGGTAAAGTGTGGAAGTGGAACCTGTATCCTTTGTCTATTGTTTGCAATGTCCATGTGTCCTTTGTAATGTAGTGCCAGTTTTTCGAGAATAAAGCCAGCTTTCCGCCCAAGGGAGCTTCCAGTTGATCCCTGGTAGGCGGAATCAAAGTCAAGTCATTGTGTCTGTCCTGTGGTAGTGGTTGTAGTTGCAGCTGTGGCACTACTCCTCTGGTTGGCAGGCTGCCACTGACGGCCCCTGTAGGCACCCTTTGATTGACCTCTGCCTCTAGGGCGTCTATTCCTGCCCCTCTGTGTTCTGGAGGTGTCTGGAAAGGACCAATTCTTTGTAGGCCAGTTTCTGCTGAACCTCGGAGGTTGGACCTGCAGAAATTCCTTTACTGTTTGCACAGATTTTGCTTTTTCTTCCACTTTCTTTAGAATCTCCTGTGCAGGGGAGCCAAATAAATTTTGTTTCTCCATTGGAGCATCGAGGAGTTTAGCCTTGACCTTATCTGGCAAGGATTGCTCTTTTAGCCAGGCATGCCTACGAATTACTGCCCCAGTCATAGCTGATCTAAATGAAGCCTCCAGTGCATCATAGCCACATTTTAAAAAATGATTACTGACCTGCTGAGAGTTGTGTACCAAATCCTGAAGGGATTTACGGTCTAAAGGTTCAGGAGAAGAAAGCTTCTTATTCAGCTGATCTAACAAAAATTCTTGGTACTGTATCATATGGAATTGACAGTTTAATGCCCTGGCAGAAAGACTAGCAGATGTATAAACCTTTTTACCCCATCTCTCTAATGCTCTAGACTCTCTTTCAGAGGGTAGGGGATTTTTGGCAGTAGCAGCTGCAACCCCTTTTGGGCCCTGAGAAATAGTTTCTGGGTCTGCAGCATGGGCTTTATACAGGTGGAATTGAGAATCCGGGACCCTGTAATATCTGTCAGGTTTGGCAGGGGCCGGGGGAAGTGAATCAGGTGCAGTACTGACATCATTATACACATCATCAATTACAGTGAGAACAGGAGGAATGGCTAAGGGCCTATGCTGGGGCAGATGCAAAAAAGTCCTTAATCTTTTTCTAGAATCAGAAAAATCCTGACCCTGCCATTGAAAGTGCTCCCTTATGGAGTGCAAAGTCTCCCCAAAGGAAAATTCTTCAGGTGGGGAGGCCGAAGGAATAGAATCTTCTGCATCTGAATCCTCATAAGGCGAGTAGGCCCCTTCCTGATGGTCTGACAAATCTGATCCATCTGTGGAGTAATCAGAGGAGAGAGGTTCAGAGGAGAGAGGTTCAGAGGGATCAGTCCTGGGCCTTTTGTCTGGTGGAGGTTGGGAGGCCCTGTCTGGGTGAGATTGGGAACCCCTAATTAAGGATATAAGGTCCTCAGCAAGACTGAGAATCTGAGAACTTGAGGAAGGCCTCTGTGAAGTAGATTTGGCAGGCAAAGCTTTTGAAAGTTTGGCAGCTTTAGCCCTGGAGAAGGCCTTAATAGACATAGAAGCTGGGGGCCTAGCTGCCCCACATGCAGGCGTAGAAATGTCCAAAGGAATGGTGTCGGACAATTCTTGAGCACTAGCTTAGGAAGGGATATCTGAAGCCGACTCAGCCGGAGCCTCTCTGGCCTCGGTTGTCGGAGGTATGGTTTCGGTCGTAGTAAGAACAGAGGATTCGGTTTCAGCCGAAACCGAGACACTCGCGGTAGGCCTAGCCGTGGTTTCAGCCAAAACCACGGGCGCGATGTCGGTCCTTTTCCTTGCGTTTTTGGCCATATCGTGTCGGAGTCTCCGACGGCATTTTATATGCAAAATCAGTTCCAAAAAATTCTTCTGCAAACTCCGACCAACGTCTAAGAGTCTGTCGGTTGAAGGAGGCACAGGCTAAACAAGCTGATACGTTGTGGTCTGGGCCTAAGCAAGGAAGGCAGTAAGAATGGAAATCCTTATGAGGTATTTGTTTCCCATAAGTTAAACAATTATTTACTTTGTCTGACATCGGCTGAGGCAAGAAAGAGTCCCCAACGGGGTACTTAGCTTTTTTCGAAGTCTTCGGTAGCTGAAATCTCTGGATCTGACCGACCGGCACTTGCGAACAGCTTCTGCTTCGGGCACTGCGCGGCAAGAAAGACTGAGGAAAATGGCGTCGGCTGATGCCTTTATACCCCAGAAGCTCTGATGTCGGGGAAAGTGCGACATCAGCCGAGGCCAGACCCAGACTTTGGAATCCGGCCGACCGAAGGGCTGCCTGAGGCAGGACAACCCATATGTTATGACTGCAGATGCATCCTTGAAGGACATCAAGTGCACAACAGCAATTTTTCCAAACGCATGCATATTATACAGGTACTCCATTATTTTCCTCTTTAGCTCTCTGCAATTCTGCCTCTTTTTGTTCTGTGAAATGTCCCTTATTCTGTTAAACTTTAACCTTTGTCACCCCCTCTAAATAATTCTTACTTCTTAAGAAGCATCTTATTTCTAACTATTTTTAAACTCCACTTTCATTTTATTCCACTAACTAGCTATAACTTATGGATTACTTTCTGTCTTATCTAATAACTCTAGAATAATTTCTAATATCCCTTCCTTAAATCCTTCTCTTTTTAACAGGCTGGTAGGGAACACCAGTGTTTCACTTTCTCTTCATTAACTTGTACTTTTATCCTATTAACTATTGGGGCATGATATAAAACGGTTATTGAATGCGTGCCCAAGTTCTCAATTACTTGCACATTTTCCTTTGAAATATCACTTTTCTAGTCTAGCCCAGTTATTGTACCTTGGGGAATTATATGTAAACTCAGAGTTCCTACTAAGTCACATCATTCATACCAACTATTTTCATGAATTTCTTTAGAAATCTACCATTTTCTTCTGGGACTCCCAGATATATCCTCATTGGTGCAAATCAAACTTCAGTCACTACCTTGAAATAATATTCCCTGCAGAAAGCGGATTATTTCTCCCAGTTTTTTTAAGCTCTATAAAAAAAGTTATGTACTCACCATAAGGTTTCATCTGAGTAGTTGCACTTAATTTGTCTTCAACCTGTGGGTCTCTGATCCACATCGGATTGGACACGGGCGCATTTTCCAGCTACTGATCTGAGCTCCAAGCTCTTCCACTTATGCAGAATACCCCCAGTCTCCCTTCAGATCAAGTTTGCTGCCTAAATAGTACCAAACACCCAACCTAACAGAACCTTATCACAAGCGTGAGCCACAAAAAAAAAAAAAAAAAAAAAAAAAAAATCCAGGTCCCAGACAGGACCAAGGGTCTCACAACCTATACAAATGTATAACAAACTTCACTAAGTAACAAGGTTGGGGGGAAAGGAGGGGAGGGATGGCTGAAGACAAAGTAAAACTACTCAGATGGAATGTTATGGTGAGTACATAACTTCTTTATCTGAAGTAGCTCACTTCATTTGGTCTTCAACCTGTGGGACAGAGTTCCCTAAGCTACCAAAAACTCCTGGGTGGTCGTCATGGAAGGATATTCCGGAGCATCACAGAGCCGAATGATGCTCTGTTTCTAAACACAATATCCAGTTTGTAGAGTGAAATGAAGGTATGAGATGAGGACCAAGTGGCTGCCGAACAGATATCGCCCAGCGACACCCTAGACCAGAAAGCAGCGGACATATCCACAGATTGAGTAGAATGTTCCTTCACTTGTCCCAGATGGGACATTCCTTTACCAGCATAAGCTCAAACAATGCATTAGGAGATCCAGCGAGCAATAGTTACCTTAGAAAATGGCTTACCTAAGAAGTGTTTAGAATAAGACAAGAACAGTTGAACAGATTTATGAAAAGGTTTCGTCCTGTGCAAGTAGAATCTGAGCTGTCTATGAACATCTACTAGGTGCAACTTGTATTCCCCTTTATTTTGAAAGTTAGGGAAAAAAAACTGTCAAATTGATAGTTTGATTAATATTGGCTTCCGAGGCTACTTTAGGAAGGAAAGATGGGTTAGTGCGCAATGACACCCTGTCTTTGTGAAAAATCATGTAAGGCACTTTGATAGAAAGAGCCTGGAGTTCTGATACTCTTCTGGCTGATATAATGGCAACCCAAGAAGGCAGTTTTCCAAGTCACAAATTGCAAATCAACCAAGGACACAAGTTCAAAGGGTGCGGTGCGGAGACTAATGCCTGCAACACTAAAGTAAGATCCCACGTAGGTGTAGGGTCCTTAACCGGAGGTCTAAGAAGGAAGGCACCCTTAAGGAAAGTCGTACAAAGTTTGGAAGATGCCAAGGAAGACATGTTCACCCCAGCATGAAAATTAGAAATAGCTGCCAGCTGGACTTCATATTTCATCAGAGTGTCAGCTCATCTACAGTTACTCAACAGAAAATCTAAGACTTCCGAAGGAGGTGCAGTAAACAGATCCAATGCCCGCTGAGTGGCCCATATGGAAAAGCGTTCCCATTTACTCTGATACACCTTTCTGGTGGAGGATTAACGAGCCGCTACCAAAATCAATTTAACAGGGGATGACAATCCAGGAGTCCCAATGATCACAGGAACTAGAGCAGGCAAGCCGTGAGCTTCAGACTGTCCAGGTCTGGGTGAAGAATTCCCGAGGGATGAGAAAGACCACCTGGAACTGGATCCAACGTCCATGGAGGAGCTACCAGATGACTCCACAGTGAAGGGAACCAAACTCGAGGCCAGAATGGGGCGATTAGATCACAGTGCTCCCCAGCCCTCTGGCTTTCTGAAGAAACTTCAACATAGGCGGAAGCAGAGGATGAGCACAGAGAAGACCGGGAGGCCAAGCATGTACCAGTGCGTCTCTGTGGGCTTCCCCCTGCGGGGGTGTTCAGAGCAAAAAAAATGTTGGAAGGAGATGCGAAGAGATTGCAGCAAGGATGACCCCACCTTTCAAAGATCAGTTCCGCGACTGAAGGATTCAGAGACTACTCCTAAAGCATCAGGATAGATCCGCTGTGCCTGTCTGCTAGAAAGTTGGACCACCCAAAAAGTGCACTGCCACCAGAAAACGGCCGATACAGAGCGCCCATTCCCACACTCGCATGGCTTCATGACAGAGGGGATAAGATTTGGTTCCCCCTTGTTTGTTAATATACCAGACCACTGACATGTTGTCGGTCTGAATTGCAATCGTCCCTAGAGGAAGATGAGCATGAAGATCCTGTAACGGAAGAATAACCACCCTCATCTCTAGTACGCTGATATGCAAGCTGGTCTCAGAAGGGGACCACGTACCTTGAACTGTCCTTCCTGAGCAGTGCCCCCTCACTCTATCCAGGAAGCGTCCATGGTCACTGTAGTTTTGGGAAAGGCAGGATGAAAGGAGCATCCCCCTGGGGAGGTCCAGGAACTGAATCCACCACCAAAGGGAGTCCCTGCATACCCCTGAGATCCACACAGGAAAGAACTGAGGAAGATCTAAGAGACAACTGGACCGCAAGCGTCCACTGAAGAACTCTCATATGAAGAAGAGACACCAGCAGAAGACTGACCGTGGCAGCCATGGAACCCAATGCCCATAGGACTGCCTCGACTGTCGGGAGCCAAGTATAAAGAATGTGCAATACATATAATCTTAGACTGTGTATCCTGTCTGAATGAGGAAAAAAATAAGTTATGTACTCACCATAACGTTCCATCTGAGTAGGTAACTTCATTTGTCAGCAACTTGGGGGTATCGGATCCGACCCAGCCACTTTCCAAGCTAGAGATCCAAGCTCCAAGTTCCTCCCCCTTACCCATAATACCCTGCAACCTCCCTCCAGTCCTCAGGTAGAGTTTGCCTAATTATCAGACAGCAGTAAAACAAGCAAAACCTGAACATCCTAACCTGATACCTACCAGGAGTGAATCACTTAATGATTCATGTAACGAACTACAGGTTAGGGGGACGGAGGGGAGGTCAGTTGCTGATAAATGAAGTTACCTACTCAGATGAAAAGTACAGTTTTGTACCTACCATAAATGTAGATGTTCGAGGATTCCCTTGCTGCAGTCCTGACAATTGGGGGTATAGTCCGCGTCCCAGTCGGCCCGAATACCAGAGTATAAGGCTGACGTCGGTCATGGCGCCTTAGACTGACGTCAGTACGTCAGGGTACTAATGCGCATGACCGTCATTTCCTCAGTCTTTTCTTGCCCCAGATGTCAGAAGACCCAAAAGACAAGTCCCAAAAACAACCTGCACCAAAAACATGTACAATATATACAGAAATATATACAAAAATATAAGCATGTAAACTCACCTACACAACCACCCTGAAACACAGAGGGAAGGAGGGAGGGTAATTGGACTGCAGCAAGGGAATCCTCGAACATCTACATTTATGGTAGGTACAAAACTGTACTATGTTCTTCGTCTTCCCTTGCTGCAGTCCTGACAATTGGGTAGAATCCCAAAGCAGAGGTAAGGGAGGCTGGCAAATTATAAAGTAGCAGGAGCTGACAACATGCCTTGTAAAACAGCTGTGGCAAAACCAGCTCTAGTCTTAGAGTATATAGGCAGGTGATAATGCCTAGAGAAAGTATGCACTGAACTCCAAGTAGCTGCCTCCAGAATATCCTTAGTTGCCACCCCTTAGAAATGCTGTTGAAGTGGCAGTAGCCCTAGTGGAATGAGGCCTAATCCCAGCTGGAACCTCTTTGCCATGATGGGAATAACAAAATGCAATGCAAAGCCAATCCACCTAGAAATAGTTTGTTTTGACACAGGCTTGCCCTGTGAACTTAAAACAAAAGAAACAAGTAACTGCTGAGACTGCCTAAAATCTTTAGTCCTGCTCAAATAATAGCAATTGCCTGTGTACATCTAAAGTGTGCAAAATCCTTTCCCCTTTATTTTGAGGATCTGCAAAAAGCGTAGGCAAATGAATAGTTTGGTTTAAAGCCACACTAGAAACCACCTTAGGCATAAAGGAAGGATTAGTGCGTAATGATACCCTGTCCTTATGGAAAATCAAAAGGGCTCTACTGCCATAAGGGCCTGCAACTCAGACACCCTTCTTGCAGAAGTAATAGCCAACAGAAAAGCAGTCTTCCATGACAAATATTTCAATTCAGCAGTAGCTGCAGGCTCAAAAGGTTGTAGAGTAAGTTTTCCAACACAAAATTGAGATCCCAAGCAGGAGTAGGAGCTCTCATGGGGGTCTTATATTCTTTGCCCCTCTAAGAAACTGCTTGAACAAAGGATGCGAAAACAAAGGTGGGTCACAATCATAGTGAGCTGAAATTGCTGCAGCATGAATCTTTATGGAAGAGAAAGACAAACCTTTGTCCAATAATTCAGTAAGATATTGAAGAGCCACACTCAAATTAGGCTCTGAAATCTCCAAATTCTTTGCTGTACTCCAAAATAAAAATCTCTTCCATTTTTCTCGTACACTCTCCTAGTACTAGGCCTTCTAGCTTCCATAATCACATTTAAAACTTGTTGAGGAAGCTGAGACCTACCATGCTTCAACACAGAATATGCCAAGCTGTGAGATGAAGAGATTGAAGCTTGACATTGAGCAGATGACCGTCCTTCTGAGATAACAGATGAGGAATCAGAGGTAAAGGCCATGGAGGCTTCTTTACAAGACTCCTTAGAAGTGGGTACCAGTGTTGCGAGGCCAATCTGGAGCTATCAAAATCATCCTTGGCCTGTCCTGTCTGACCTTTAGTAATACCTTTGGAAGAAGAGGTAGAGGTGGAAAGGCATAGACATGAAGGTTTTTCCAACTGAAAGACAGAGCATCCACTTTCCAAGCTGTGTGATGAAACCCCTTTGTGCAATACTTTGGCAGCTGGTGGTTTAGTGGAGAAGCGAACAGATCTATGTCTGGAGTTCCCCATGACACTGTCAATTTCTGAAATACATGAAGATCCAGTTTCCACTCGTGGGGATCCATGATTTGTCTGCTTAATACATCTGCTAGGGAGTTCTGTGCTCCTGGCAGAAACCTTGCCTGAAGAGTCAGTTGCAGGCTTAGCATGTCTCCCATAAAATCATTGCTTGCCTGCATAGAGGATAAGAATGTGTTCCCCTTGCTTGTTGATGTACCACATGACAGTTGTGTTGTCTGTCAGAATCAACACCTGCCCTGGAAGAAGTAATTCCTTGAGCGCCATCAATGCAAACTGGACTGCTAACATCTCCTTCATGTTGATATGTAGATGCTGTAGTCTGGCAGGCCACTTGTCTTGTATCCACTTTCCATTTAGATGAGCTCCCAAGCAGTGTCCGAGGCATCTGTCGTTAAAATCTGACTCGCCTCTGGCGGGTCACAGAGAGTCCCTTGTTTAGGTGACATTCCTGAGCCCACCACAAGAATTCCTTTTGAAGGCAAGGTATTATTTGAATGACAGTGTCCAAATCTTGGCAGTGCTGTGTCCATACATTTTGAGATACCATTGCAGCTTCCTCATATGCAGTTTGGCATTGGGAAGCACCAGAATACAAGATGCCATGAACCTAATGCTTGAAGGACTGTCCTTGCAGTCAGCACGGACTGATGAGATAGTTGATGGAAGTAAAGTGACAGACTCTTTTGTTTGTCGGGGTTAAAAAGCCATCTGGGCTGCTGTATTCAGTCTCACACCCAGAAAGCACATGTCTTGAGAGGGTACTAGACTGGACTTTATTTCGTTCACAGAATACCCTAGGCATCTTAGCACTGCTATGACATATTCCAGATGCTGTAGAAGGTGTTCCTTTTCTTGAGCCAGAATCAGGCAGTCGTCCAAGTAAGGATAAATTTGAATGCCTTGAAGCCTGAAGTAAGCTATCACTGGAGCCAGAACCTTTGTGAATACTCTGGGCAGTAGATAAGCCAAAGGGCAATGCAGAGAACTGATAATGAAAATCTCCAGTTGAAACCGCAGATACTTTCTGCAACTTAGCCTTATGGGCACATGAAGGTAAGCTTCCTTGAGATCCAAAGTTACCATCCAGTGATCCTTGCCCAGCAGAGGTAACAGTTGCTGTAACGTCAACATCTTGAACTTGGGAATGTCCAGATAAGTGTTGAGGATAGATAAATCCAAAATTGGTCTCCACGTGTTCCCCTTCTTTGGTACTAGGAACAGGCGAGAATAAAATCGAAGCCCCTTTCTGACACAGGGACTGGCTGAATAGCCCCTATCTGGAGTAACTGAGAAACTTGCTTGTGAGCCTCTTTTCTTTGTGGAGGAGGAACATCTGGCATGCCTTTGAAAGGGGCATTGTGTGGAAATAAAATCTGTACCCGTGATGAATGATATCCAGCACCCATCTGTCTTGAGTGATTAAATCCCAATTTTCTTTGAAAGAGACAATCTTCCTCCCAAAGGAGCTGCCAGGCGAGTCCACTGGCAGCTGAAAAGGCAGGTCATTGGTTCTGCTTACGAAAGGACTGACCCCTGCCCTCACCAGAAGTCTGAGCAGGTGAACTGTCTGATCTAGGCCTAACGAACCTTGAGCCCTGCCCCTACCACGTCTAGACCTACCCCTAGACTGGGAACCATAAGCAGGATATGTCCACCCCTTAGCAGGCCAATTTCTACTAAACTTGGAGGCTGCACCTGCAAAAAATCTTTAACAGTCTGCATAGACTTAGCTTTGTCCTCCATTTTCTTTAAAACTGCTTCCACAGGCGGTCCAAACAACACATCAGACTGTAAAGGAGCATCCAAAATCCTGGTCTTAACATGCTCAGCTAAATTCTGATCCTTCAACCATGCATGTCTGCGAAGAACAGAACTAGTAGCAGCCACCCTCGAGGAGGCCTGAACAGCATCAAAACCACACTGCAAAGAATGCTTACCCACTTGTTCAGACACATGAACCAAATCCAGCAATTCTTTACACTCAATACCTTCCGCCAAAGCATCCACCTTAGATTTCAATTGTGAAAGGAGATAATTCTGATATTTCAGCATATGAAATTGACAATTCAAGCCCTCATGGCTAGAGTGGAAGAAGTATATACTTTCTTACCCCACCTATCCAAAGCCCTTGCCTCTTTATCAGAGGGTACAGGATTTTTAACCACAGAAGCTTTAACACCTTTAGGCCCCTGAGAAACAGTTTCTGGGTCCGCCCTGGGACTCTTAAACAAATACTTATGAGCTTCGGCACCCTATAATACCTATCAGGCTTAACAGGAGCAGGAGGCAAGGAATCAGGGTTCAGAGAAGCCTCTGCAAAACATCCTCCACCACATTCAACACAGGAGGAATAGCTAAGGGCCTATGCTGGGGCAAAAACAAGAATTCCCTAAGCCTTTTTCTGGAGTCAGAGTAATCTTGGCCTTCCCATTTAAAGTGCTCCCTCATGGAGTGAAGAGTCTCTGAAAATGAAAAATCCTCAGGAGGAGAAGCTGAAGGAGTGGAATCATCCACATCAGAATCAGAATAAGTAGGAAACTCTTGCAAGTCTTCCACAGAAGACTCTGAAGCCTGTGAACACTGTTCAAAACTATCAAACTCCTGTTCCACCCTAGGCCTCTTATCAGGTGGGGCATAGAACCTCTAATCAGAGTAATCAAATCTTCTGCCATTTTAAGCATATGTTTCTTAGGCACAGAGCCGAAATGCTAGGAGAAGCCCCTACAGAAGCTGAACTTGGCCTTCCTCTAAAGAAGCTTTGGCAACAGAAGGAGAGGCCCTAACTACCTTGGGAAGAGAGGGAAGAACAGTTACCTGAGAAGCCCCCTCAGCCTGGCCTACCTCCTGAGAGGGCACATCCTGTAACAGTAAAGTATCTGCCTGAGACTCCATAGAGACTCCTGGCAAAACCTCTGGCTCCCCTGAGCCTTCTAAAGGACCGGCGTCCGGGACTGCGGTTCCTCACCCTAGACTTCACTGTTTTGTCCTTGCGCTTCTTAGATGAAGCAGGCGGAGCATCCGGCGGCATAGTATAATTACAGCTTCCCAAACACTAACCTAGCACAATCAAGCCTCCTCTTAATAGTGCGCTTGTTAAATCTAGCACAAGGCGGCAACCAACAACGTCGTGCTCAGGCCCTAAACAAGGTATACACAATGTATGATAATCCCTATGCGGTATCTGCTTCCCACAAGAAATACAGTTATTCACTTTTCTGACATCCGGTTAAATACTGAGGCAAGAAAAACCAAAATGTTCTAGCAGTTACTTAGCCAACTCTGTATTAGGTCTGAAACTCCGGTTTGAAAATCTCAAACGCCAACCTGCACTCATAAAATTGCTTCTGCATCGGACCATGCGGCAAAAGACTGGGAAATGGCGTCGGTCATGCGCATTAGTACCCTGACGTACTGGCGTCAGTCTAAGGCGCCATGACCGACGTCAGCCTTATACTCTGGTATTCGGGCCGACTGGGACGCGGACTATACCCCCCAATTGTCAGGACTGCAGCAAGGGAAGACGAAGAACATCGTTATGGTGAGTACATAAATTCTTTATCTGAAGTAGTTAACTTCATTTGATTAGCAACCTGTGGGACAGAGTCCCCAGCTACCAAAAAACTTGGGAGGTCCTCAAGGAAGAATATTCCAGAGCACTGCAGAGCTAAAGGCTGCCCTCCCTCTGGATATCAGATCTAATTTATAATGAGAAATAAAGGTATGAGAGGAAGCCCAAGTAGCCGCCGAACAAATGTCATCCAAGGGTACCCTTGACCAAAAGGCAGCAGAGGTAGCCATAGAACGGGTAGAAAGAGCAGGAATCCCATGGGCTCAGGCCGACCAGAAATTTTGTAAGCAAGTAAAATGCAGTGAGATATCCACCTAGCTAGAGTCACCTTCATTACTGGTTTACCCAAGGATGGCTTAGCAAAGGAAACCAAGAACTGCTCCGACTTATGAGAGGCAGCTGTTCTGTGCAAATAAAAGCGCAATTGTCTATGCACATCTAATGAATGTAGTCTGTACTCTCCTTTGTTCTGGTAGTTAGGAAAGAAAACAGGCAGATTAATGGATTGGTTGATGTTAGCCTCGGAAGCCACTTCAGGTAAAAAGGAGGGATTAGTCCTGAGGGATACTCTGTCCTTATGGAAGATAAGATATGGAGGTTTAGTACAAATGACTTGAAGCTCAGATACCCTTCTAAATGAGGTAATAGCAATCAAGAAGGCAGTTTTCCAAGACAAATACTTTAAGTCAATCGAAGCTGCAGGCTCAAAGGGGGGGGGGGGCAGTAAGAGCCTGGAGGACTAAGGCTAGATCCCACGGAGGAACCGCATTCTTGACAGGGGGTCTTAAAAGAAAAGTACCCTTCAAGAAGGTCTTACAGATCTTAGAGGAAGCTAAGGGACCAAGATGGTCTCCGATGTGGAAGTGGGAAATGGCTGCCATTTGAACCTTCACAGTTGAAGAACTGGTCCCCTGATGAAAAATGTGGGATAAGAACTCAAGTACTGCTGGAATGGGAGCCGTAAAGGGATCCAAATTCCTTTGCCCGGCCCAGATGGAAAAACATTTCCATTTACTGTTGTAGACGTTCCTGGTAGAAGGCTTATGTGCTGCCACCAGGATAGATTTAACTGTGGATGAGATGCCGGGTGTCCTAGCCACTAACAGAACTAAATCAACCAAGCGGAAAGCTTGAGGTCATCCAGGTTCAGAGTTTTCAATCCCGAAGGATGAGGAATCAGATCTGGAATGGGATCTAAGATCCAAGGAGGAGCTATGAGATGAGACCGCAGGTATGGGAACCAGGTTTGACGAGGCCTGAATGGGACTATGAGGATAACCTTGTTCCCCAACCGACCAGTTTTCTGCAAAAATTTTGTCATTAACGGGAGAGGAGGATAAGCATAAAGAAGACCGGATGGCCAAGCATGAACTACAGCATCTCTGGGGGTCTCCCCCGGTGGAGGGATTAGAGCGAAAAACTCGCTGCACTTTGCGTTCGAAGGCAATGTGAACAGATCGCAGCAAGGTTGACCCCATTTGAGGAAGATCTGTTTCGCTACCAAGGGGTTCAGAGACCACTCGTATGGTGAGAGGAAAGTTAGACTCAGCTTGTCCGCTAAAATGTTGGACCAACCCGGAATGTGCATTGCTAGTAGAAAATGGTTGGTGGATATCGCCCGCTCCCAAACTCTCATGGCCTCTCGGCAAATGGGGTAAGACCTGGTTCCCCCCTGTTTGTTGATGTACCAGACCACTGACATGTTGTCTGTCTGAATTGCAACAGTCCCTAGAGGAAGAAGGGCATGGAGAGCTTGCAACGCTAAAAGCACTGCCGTCATTTCCAGAACACTGACATGCAGAACGGTCTCTGTTGGAGTCCACGTGTCTTGGACTGTTCTGCCCATGCAATGCCCCCACCCCACCCTAGGTGAGAAGCGTCAGTGGTCACCGTGGCTTGGGGTATAGGCATCAAAAAGGGCCGCCCTTCCCGAAGTTATCGGGAATGGAGCCACCAAAGCAGAGATTCCCTGCAAACCCTGCTGAGGGGAATTGGAGAGTACAATGGATGTCGAAGGATGGATCACTGGACCTGCAAGGTCCACTGAAGAACACTCATATTCAAGAGGGCTAGGGGTGAAAGGATGATAGCCGCTGCCATAGACCCTAGAGCCCTCAGGACTAATTCTGCTGGTGGAGCCGGAGTCTGTAGAAGGGCTAAGACATGGAGTTAGGTTGTGGAGTCTGTCCAACATCAAGAAGGCCTTGGACTGAAGCGTGTCTATTCTGGCCCCTATGAAGTCCAGGACCTGAGCAGGCTGAAGGGACGATTTTTTGTAATTTATAGTGATCCCCAACTGGTGGGGCAAACGCATAAATAATCCCTGGCCGAGCATAGTAGATGCCTGGTGGGAGCGGCGAGGAGCCAGTCGTCCGGGTAAGGAAAGACCTGCAATCCCTGAAGCCTCAGGTGGGCCGCTACAACTGCCATGACCTTGGTGAACACCCTGGGGGTTGTGGTGAGGCCGAAAGGGAGGACCCTGAACTGATAATGACTGGCCCCAAACCGAAAGCGGAGAAACCTCCTGGAATGCCTGTTCATTAGAATGTGATAGTCTATGGAGCACACCCAGTCGTTCTCCTGCAGAAGGGGGAGAATAGATTGAATGGTGACCATCCAGAATTTCTCCTCAGCAATGGACAGGTTCAATGTAGACAGGATGAGAATTGGCCTCAAGTCCCCCATCTTTTTTTGGCACCAAAAAGAACCTGGAGTAATTGCCTGATCCGGACTGACCTGGGGGGGATGCGCTGGATGGCTCTTTTTCTTAGCAGCTCTTTTATCTCTAAAGCTGCTGCCTCCTTCTGATTGGGTGGGACATTGGGGAGGCTCACCAAATGAGGGGAAGGGTTCACGAAAGAAACAGAGTAGCCTCTGGATATTATTCGGAGCACCCAGCAATCTCTTGTGATGGACTCCCAATGTGCTAGGTGTTATGAGAAATGCCCCCCCCCCCCCCGACTGCCACCAGAGAGGAGCAGTCGGGCAACCCTCAGGGTTGCTGCACGGGTCGGTCGGAAAAAGGTTCCCTCGACCTGAAATTCTTCGGCCCCCCTTTGCCTCTGGGCCGGCGTCCGCTTTGTCCTCCCCTGCCTCTGAAGGATGAACGGTCCGCGAAACTGGATTGTTGAGATTTCCAGAACCACATCTTTTTTTGTCCTCTCTGCTTCCTGGAAAAGGACCTTTGGGGAGCCGAGAAGCAGATTCCGATGGCAGATGTCTTCCGGTCTTTCTCACTCTGGAGTAGCGTATCGCGGATGGTCTTGCCAAACAAGGTAGAACAGTCAAAGGGAGCATTCGCGAAAGACGCCTTGAAGGGTTCCGCAAAATCGCAAAGACGGAGCCAAGCATGACGCCGCAAGCTAATGCCTACTCTGCTGGCTCTAGCCACCCCCTCCGTAGCAAGGGAGAGAAGTCGCACAGAAGTATTGGATACAGACTTTGGAGTGGCCATTCGTGCCGAGAAGGTTCTTGTGTCCTCGGCCGACATGGACTCCGGGGGTGACCCAGCTTACTCTTTTAGATTAGATCCTACTGAAGGCGAATCACATGTGCCAAGTAGTACAGCGCCCTTACGGAGAAGGTGGCTGAAGCGAACTTCCGCTTTCCAATGCGGTCCATTGTCCGAGACTCCTTGGGAGGATGTACCGAGGAACTATCCTGAGCCACTTCCATCTTGGTGGCAGCCGCCACCACCATGGCATCTACTGGGGAACCTTTGCTCCATGCTGTCCTGTCTGTCGGGGGACTAAGGATTTTATCTGGTCCCCTAGGGATCGGTTCTACAGTGTCCAGCTCCTTCCACGCCCTGGTAGTTATAACATCTACCAGGGGGGTCAGCCAGAGGGGACACCCAAGAGGTAGATGGGCCTGCGTCAGATGCCTCCAGAAACAGACTCAGAGAAAGGTTTTTGGGCTGACCACCCCCTCCCTCTAATGCGCAGCATCTCCATGATGTCTCCAAAGGAGACGTCTTCGGGGGGTGACCTGGGGGAAACTTCCCCTTCCTCCAAATCAGTGTCTTCCGTGAGTGACTCAAGGGAGTCCAAGTGCCTCCTTTTACACTTTCGTTTGTGAGGAGCCTCTTCGGGGGGGCTGTCAGAGGAGGGCTCACCAACCAGGTCCTGTTCCTCTAGGGGAACCATGTGGGACTTAGACGCAGGCCGTCACTGGGGCCGGATGATGGAAGACAGGCCCATCTGCGAGGGAATGGTGGGTGGATCCGTAGCACAAGTCTGGGGCCTCGAATCCCTTGAGAGGACCCTCTCCACGACGAAGGCAGAAGGTGTACCGCTCTCCCTACGACCAGAGAGAAGCCCCCTTGGAAAGGATGTGTGGATCGGCACCGAAGCAATCGGAAGAGAAATGTCCTCCGACCACATAGGAGCAGAAGACACACTCACCCCTCCGGATCCAAAGCTCGGCTCACGGCCCCGAGAGCTCGGATCTGAAAATGGACCCGACAAACTCGAGGGTACAGCCAGTGTCAAAGTAGCGATTACTATCGGTGCCAACTCACCGGCTCCGACACTACCCGGATCAGACGGCTCCGAAACCCGATAATGGATCGGTGAAGGAGCAATGGGGGCAAAGAAAGGGGCCAAGCTCCCACCCCCTGGAGGGGGGGGGTAGGGCAAGAGCTATCCCATCTGCATCTGGGCCTGGAGGAAACAACGCATCATCCAGTCCATGTCCGCGTCCAAAAGGCTCCTTGTTGACCTAGAAGCCGCCGAGGCTGGCCGGGAAGGCCGCCTCGACGACCGCGAAGGTGACCGGGTCTCCTCCTCCGGCTCTGGAGAGAAACGTGGAGAACGGAGCAGAGAGGGGGAAGACCCAGAGACCTTCAAGGGAGAAAGGAGCTTCTTAGCTGGCGGGGCCAAGGGGGCAGAATCGGCCCGCCGCTTCTGGCTCCTATGCCTCTCCCCTTCTCTCTACGTCTATCTTTCTTTCTGCCGTCCCTTTCTCCCTGGGACAGAGTGGGAGTTTGAGTCCCAGCCAAGGGAGCAGGAACAGTAGGCTGAACAGCTGCAGCCATGGCTGGTGCCACTGAGGGAAAGGAGGAAGAAGCAGAATCCACAGGTAAAAGGCCCGCAAAGATTAACTTGGTCCTCCTGTCCCTCAAAGCCTGGGGGTTGAAGGCGGCACAGATCTGGCAGCCTTATGATAAATGAGCCATCCCCAGGCAAATAATGCACTGAGTGTGGCCATAGGCTGGGAACAGCTTATGGCAACACACAGAGCATTTAGAAAATATGGCCTTAGGGCCTTCAGCCATGACAACTCACACACACACCCTGACACATAGATAAGGGGAAGGGAAAGGTTAAGGCTGACTACTAAAATAATTTAAGCTAAATAAACTAAGGGTCGATTAATGCATACATGCAATTTTTTTTGAGAAAAAACAGAGTAAAAAACCCTATTAAACCACTCACAAAACCGCCAAGAGCTTGTCACTTGTGCTTCAAGAAGCAGTGGCAAACGAGATCTGAGGACTGGAGGGAGGTTGCAGGGTATTATGGGTAAGGGGGATGCACTTGGAGCTCGGATCTCTAGCTTGGAAAGCTGCCGGCTCAGATCCAGATCGGATCAGATACCCCACAGGTAGTTGATCAAATGAAGTTAACTACTTCAGATCTTCTGTTTAGTGTCCAACCGAGCCCCAATAAAGTATGGAATCTGGTCCGGGGCCAATGAAGACTTGCTCAGATTGATGGTGATGCCCAATTTTTTTGCTAGTAGAAGGAAGTAATCCCTGGCTTGGCAGAGTAGATGCTTTGAAGGGGGCAGCACACAGCCAATCGTCCAGGTATGGGAAGACATGAATATACTGAAACCTCAGGTGAGCCGCTACAACTGCCATCACCTTGAACACCCTGGGGGCTGTGGTGAGACCAAAGGGAAGGGCACTGAACTATTAATGATTGGCTCCCAACTGGAAGCAGAGAAACCTCCAGGGCTGCTTGTCCATCTCGATGTGATAGTACATGCTGGTGGACAATCAAGCACATCCAATCTTTGGCCTGCAGAAATGGCAGGATGGACTGAAGAGTGACCATCTGGAAAATTGTGTTGGCTACTGACAGGTTTAATGTGGACAGATCCAAGATTGGTCTGAGGTCCCCTGTTTTGCACCAAAAAGAACTTATAATAAACGCCAGATCCGAACTGGTCTTGGGGGACCGGCTGGAGTACTCGTTTCTTCATCAGCTTTCGATTACTAGCGCTGCTTCCTCCCTTGGCGCAGGTGGAACATCTGGGAGGTGCTTGTTCGGATAGGACAGTTCCTTGAATGAACAAAATATCCTCTGGATATGATTTGCAACACCCAACAATCTGTCATAATGGGACTCGCATGTTGTTGGGGGCAGCAACAGACTATTTCAGACTGCCTCCCAGAAACGAACCGTTGAGCAACCCTTCAGGGCTGCTGCCTGGGTTTCTCAGAGAAGGGTTCCTGGGACCCGAAATTCATTGGATCCCCCCCTCTGCCTCTAGGGTGGCATCTACCATAACCCCCTCTGCCTCTGGGGAAAGAGAGAGTCCTAAGAATCTCGAGAAAACGCCTGAGATTTCCAGAACCACATCTTCTTCATCCCTCACCAATTCCTGGAAAAGGATCTTTGAGGGGGTGAGAAGCGGATCCCAATGGCAGTGTTTTTCCGTCCTTCCTGTTCTGGACTAGTATTTCTGACGGATTTCCCAAAGAAGGAAAAGCCATCATGTGGGGTATTGGTAAAAGATGCCTTAAAGGGCTCCAAGAAATGACACAGCTGGAGCCAGGCATGATGCCTGATGGCAATGCCTGTACCGGCTGCCCTTACGGCTCCCTCTTTGGCATGAGAAAGAAGTCACATAGACGTATTCACAACAGTTTTAAGAGTGGCCATTCGAGCGGAGAATGTCTTCTTGTCCGCCGACATGGACTCTGGGGTCGATTTCATGATTGCCTTCACAAGGTCTCGAAGTCAAATGACATGTGCCATGTAGTTCAGCGATCTCACCGAGAAGGTCACTGAAGCATACATCCACTTCTCAAAATGGTCCATCACCCTCTATTCCCAATCAAGAGGATGAACCACGGAGCTGTCCTGAGCGAACTTCTTAGTGGTGGCTGCCACCATCATTGCATCTACAGGGGACCCCTTGTTCAAGAGCATCCTCTCTGACGGGGGACTCAATGCTTTGTCGGGGTGCTTGGGGATGGGCTCTGTGTCCAGTTCCTTCCATAGATGTTATTAGATCCACTAAAGGATCTGCAGGAGGGGATCCCCAAGAGGTAGATGGGCCCGAGCCAAATGCCTCCAGGAACACAGACTCCTCCTAGGTCGGTTTTGGAGCAGACCACCCTCCTCCTCTAGTGGAGGAGGTCCATGATGTCTCCAAACGAAACAACCTCTGGGGGGTGACCATGGGGAACCTTGCCCTTCCTCCAAGTCTGTGTCTTTAGTGAGGGACTTTGGTGGAGAGCCAAAGTGCCTCCTCTTACACACCCATTTGCGAGGCATCTCCTCAGTAGTAATCTCTGGGGAGGAGTTGTAAACCTCTTGCTGTTTCCTCAAGGGGAACCTCCTGAGGCACCATGCCCACGGGCTGTCCCTAAGACGTCAACACATTCTGAAGCGGACTCAGGACCAGAGGGTCTGGATTGAGTCAGAGGATGCGATGGTCAGAGGCAGACACCGTGAGAACCCTTTCCACCACCTCGAAAGCTGAGGGGGAAAAAACCTCCTGGGAACTACCAGCGTGGGCTGTTCCCCCCCCCTGACCTGACAGGTGAGTCGGAGCAGAGACGCCGAAGGAAATGCTCCATTCACAAGCACTCTGAGCTGAAAGCACCTCCTCGGATCAGACCCAGAGGCTACATCTCCGAGAGCTCGGATCCAATCCAGTCGGATCAGACAAGCTCAAGGCAACGGCCAAAGTCTAGGTACACGATACCTTCGGCGCTAATCCCTCGACCCCGAAAACTCCAAAACCGCTGGTCGGATCGCAGGAGTTAGACAGAAAAAAAGGTTGCAAGTTGCCCCCTCCTGAGGGAGAGGGCACAGACACACCCACATCTGGATCAGAGTGTGGACAAACCTCTGCATCATCTTGTCCATCTCTGCCTCACCAAGGCTCCGGGTGGAGGGGGATGACTCCACCAAAACTGGTCTGGAAAGCCGGTGCGGAGAGGACCTAGCAGGGGACCGGCTACGGGGTTCCTCGGGCTCAGGGGAGAAACTTGGAGAATGGAGCCGAGGAGACCCAGGCCTAGCTGGAGCCCTTACTTTGTGTGCCGGACCTGCCTGCGAGGAGTGATCAGGGGACCAATTAAGAGGCCTGTCTTTTTTTAGTCTTATTCCCTTCCCTGGACCTCTGGACGTGGGTTTGAGTTCCAGAGGTCGGGGTTAGAAGATGCAGCGGTCGCTGCTCCCCCAGTGGGGGGAAGAAAGGACTGCTGTCCCCAAGGAGGGAAGCAAGCCTTTAAGGATAAGTTTGTCCCGCTTGCCCTTAAGTGCTCTGGGGTTGAATCCAGAACAAATAGAACAGGGGGACTTAAGGTGGTCTGCACCCAGGCATAACTTACACAGTGTGGCCATCTGTGGGAGAGAGCTTATAGCCACACAGTGGGCATTATCTGAAACCTACTTTTGGGGTTTCTGCCATCCCTGCACCTGGCAAACACCCACATTGTAAAAAGTACACCCACCCACACTAAAAGGTACACAAACACACACACACACACACACACACACACACACACACACACACACACACACACACACACACACACACACACACACACAAAAAGGTACACACACTAAAAAGTGCAGACACACACACTAAAAAGTACACACAGGAGGAATAGAAAAACTTTTAACATATGCAGATGCGGAAAAATAAAGAAACAGAGGATAGAAGAAATTTGAAAAAGTTGCAAAAAAAACCTTAAACACCCCAATAAACTCGGAGCTCAGACCACGCTTGTTGCTACGCTGGCAGCAAATGAGCTCTGAAGAGAGACAGGGGTATTATGGTTAAGGGGAGGAGCTCTGATCAATAGATGGAAAATGTGGCAGTGTCGGATCCAATGTGGATCCAAGAAAATTGATCAACAAAAAAAAATTTAATTAAATTAATTAAAAACCCCAAATAAAAATTTAATTTAAATTTTATAATAATATATAAAAATTTTAAAAACAAAAAAATTATACCACAAAATTTTTAATTTAAAAATAAAATTCCATTAAATTAAAAAAAAAATTTTAAATTTTTTTAAAAAAAAAATTGATAATTTAAAAAATTTAATTTTCCATTTTCCCACAAAATTTTTTAATATAACAAAAATTTAACCTTTTAAATAGAAAAACTTTTTATTAAATAACCAAAATTTAAAAAAAAATTTTATTTTTTATCCATAAACCAATTAAAAATTTTTTTTTAAAATTTTAAAATTTTTTTTAAACCTTCTTTATTAAAATTTAATTTTTCCCCCCCATAAAAAATATTAAAAAAAATTTTATAATTTTTTCTTAAAAACCCTTTTTTTAAAAAAAAAATAAACAAATTTAATTTTTAAAAACAAATTATTTAATTAAAACCACAAAAATTTAAAATTATTTAAAAAAAATTTTTTTTTTTTTTAAACCCAAAAAAAATTTAAAAATTAACAAAAATTAAAAAACAACAATAAAAAAATTTTAAAAACAAACAAAAAAAAACAACAAAAAAAAAAAAAAAAAACAAAAAAAAAAAAAATAAAATAAAATTAAACAAATAAAAATAAAAAATAAAAAACTTAAATATGAAAATAAAAATAAAAAAAAAGATAAAAAATTTAAAATTTCAAAAAAAAAAAAAAAAAATAAAAATTTAAAATTAAATTTTTACTCACAAATTTAAATTTTAAACAAAATTATTAAACTTTTTAAATAATAATAAAAAATTCATTTTAAATAAATATAAACAACATTAAAAAATAAAATATTAATTTTAAACCATTTTTAATAATAAAATATATTAATTTTCCTCTTAAATATTTTATACCACAAAATTATGTATTATTTTTTTCTTTTATTATTTTTATATTAATAAAAATATTTTTCCTTTTGTAATTCTTAATATCCTTTTTAAAAATTTTATAAATACATCTATTTTTAAATTTTTTACACATTTATTTATTTTCTAATATATTAAATATTTTTCTAAAATTTTAAAAATTACATTTAAAATAAAAAATTATTTTAAATTTAAATTTTTAATATTAATATAATTTTAAAAAATTTTAATTAAAAAACTTTTTAATAATTAATAATTTTAAAAATTTTTAACCCTTATAGTTTTTTTTTAATAATCAAATTTTTTAAACTTTTATATTTACAAAATTTTTATTTTAATATAAACAAATAAAAAATTATAAAACACCTTATAAATTGTTAAAAATAAAATTTTAAAAAATTATTAATATCAATAAAAAATTTTAAAATTTAAACATTTAAAGTTACTAAAATTTTAACTAAAATGAAAATTATAATTTATATTAATATATATATATATATATATATAAAATTATATATAATAAAAATTTTTATATATTTAAAATATCATTATATATATATATATTTATATATATATTAAAATTATATACATATATATATATATATATATATATATATTATTTTTCCATATATATATATATATTTTTCAAAATATTTATAAAAAACATTATAATATAAATATATATAATTAACAAATATTTTTAAAATATATATATAATTTATATTTTATATTTTATATTTTTAATATATATATTATCATATATTATATTTTCAAACTTTATATATTTTTAAATATATTAAAATTATGATAATAATTATATATATATATTTTGTATCACATATATTATATATATATATAAATAATATAATAAAAAAATATGTAAAACATTTTATATTATATATATACATTATATAATAAAAATATAATATATTAATTATTACATTATATATTTTATATATTAAAATTTAAAATTATAATACATTTTAATAATATATTAATACATAATATATCATACATTTAATATATTTACATAATATTAAAATATATATTATATAATATTAAAAATAATTTAATATATAACATAATATATATAAAAATTTATTATACATACATATATATATAATATATAAATAAAATAATAAAATTATATTAATATATATTAATGCATAAAAACAATATATTATAAAATTTTATAATAATACATGTAAAAACATAATATATTATTATAAATATACATTATATATATCATACATATATTTTTAAAATACCATTTATATATACATATATATATTTTTTAAATACATAATATATTAATCATAATATATATACATCATATAATACATATATATTTAAAAATTTAATAAAAAATTATTATAATACAAAAACATAATATTATTATATTATCATACATATTATATAAAATCAAATATATATATATTTTAATATATAATAAAACATTATATAAAATATTTATCTATATATAATCTTTTAAAAATTATATTCATATATTTACATTATATTTTTTAAAAATAATAATATGAAAAAGTATTTATAAAAAATATTTATATACATACTTTAAATATTTTTCACATAATAATATTAAAAATTTATATATAAAACATACATTTTATATATATCATATTATATATCATACTTTAAATAAAAATATTATAACATCATAAAAATATATTAAAAATAAAAACATACTATATATAAATATTATATCTTTAAAAAAAATTTTTATTTAATAATACATATAATTTATACATAATAAAATTACATTATATAATTAATATAAAATAATATTATTAATGTATATATTAAAAATATATTTCATAATATTTTTAAAAAAACCAAAAAATTTTTAAAATATATATACATAATATTTAATATTATTATTTTATAATAATACAAAATATTATTATATTATTAAAAAAAACATTTTTAAAAATTTCATACATAATATTATATTACTATTTAAAATTATATATACATCAATATTATATTTAATAATTAATATAATACATAAAATATATATAATACTATTATTATTATCATATATATTCATATTAAAATTATATATAATTTTAAATTTATTATAAACATATATTACATTATTATAAAATATATATTAACAATAATATATGTATTAATAATATATTATTAAATAATTATATATATATAATATATTATAAAATTTTAAATTTATAATATATATAAAATATATATAAAAATATATTATATACATATTACACATATATATATATATATATTTTACTTTTAATATTAATTATATCATATATATAAATTTAAATATATATTTTTAATTATTATTCATATATATAATTTATATCATATATATTTAAAATCATATAATATATTACATATTTAACATACATATAATATATATAAATATAAAATATTTATCTAATATATATATAATACATATAATATATATTTTCATATATAATCATATATAAAAAACATATTATATAATATAATTAATGTATAATTATATATATTTATATAATAATTTTTAAAATTTAAAAAATTATTATATATATATACATATTATAAAAAAATTATATATATATAAATTTTTAAAAAATATTTTAAAATTGTATTTATAACATATTTTAAAAATTTAAAAATTATAATATTTTAAATTATAATTATAATATATTATCATATTTTAAAATTATATACATTTTAATATAATATATTATTATATTACAAAATTAATTATATCATATATATAAATATTAAAATTATATTTTATAAAAATCATTTATAAAATTTTAAATAAAAAATATATATCATTATGTATATATAAAAATTTTTTTAATATATATTTTTAAAATTAATATATATTATATAAAATATTTTCAAAATATTATTTATTTTAATAATTTTTTTTTATATTTTTTTAAATTAATATATATTTTACATTATTATTTACATATATAATATTTAAAATTTTAATTAAAAATTTATTTATATATTATTTAAAAATATTTTATTTTTATTATACATTTATTAAAAATATTATAAAATAAAATATTTTAAATTTATTATATTATATTTTTTTAAATATTTATAATATGTTTATTTGTATATATTTTAATGTATAATGTATATAACATTTTATATATTTAAATTTTTTAAAATAATATTTGTAAAATATAATATATATTATTTCATATTTATTATATATAATAATATATATAATTTATATATATTATATATTATATATTTTAATATTATAATAATATATATTTTTATATTTAAAAACAAATATACATATTTATATATATATATTTTAAATTATATATATTTTATTTTCAAAATTTTTATATATTATATAATATTTAATTATATATAATAATATTAAAATTTTTTATTTAAAAAAACATTTTACATGATATTTTGTATTACATATTGTATTATTTAATATATATATAATATTATACATATATTATAAAAATTTATATATATATGTTCATAAATTTATTAAAATACATTTTTAAAATTTTATTATATATAAAATTATATGTTTATTTTTACCTATTATTTTATTTTTAAATTTCATAAAATAATATTTTTAATAATATTATTTTTATATTATAATTTTATATATTAAAATATATTATTAATATTATTATTATTATATATAATATATATATTATATTATTAAATATTAATATGTAAACATATTATATTAAAAATATATATAAAAAAATATTATATAAATATATAAAAAATATTTACATTTTCTTTTAAATATTTAAAATGTATATCCAATATATTAAAAAAATTTATAAAATTATATATATTTAACATATATAAAAAAAATATATATATTTAAAAATTATATCACATAAATATATATATATATATAATCTATATTATAAATATATAAATTACATATATATATTTATCATATAATAATATTATATTTCAATAATAATTTATTAAAAAATATTTTATTATATTATTATTTATCCCTATTATTTATCCCTATATATTATTTGTATTAATTATATTATTATTTCTATTTTATTTTTTTAA